>NC_046969.1:23144578-23180015 GCF_009769545.1 Cyclopterus lumpus | reverse complement strand
GTGAGCGTGCGCGCGCCCGCGCCAATGAGCACGCTTAAATGCCGTGGACGCACCGCGCGTCTCCCCGTGGCAGTCTGACCCCCGAGGCCCCCCGGGCGGCCCTCCGCCTCCTGCGCCCCTCATCTGACACTCTATAGCAAGAGGCGCTTTTTTCTCCTCGCTCTCAGTGTCTCTTGCTTCGGGCCTGCAATGTGGTTGTTGTTGTTGTTGATGTTGTTGTTGTTTTTGACGGCCCGGAATGGACGTTATTTCTCGTTTATTCCTCTGAGGATTCATATTCATTCACGCAATGCACCGACGGTGGCGCTGCGCGTGACATGCGTGGGCTTTGTCTTCGCTAATGTGCCGGCATCCCGCACATGGTGCACGACAGGGAGCATCGCGGCTGGAGAGAGCCGCTGAGGGACGCTCCCATCCCGGGTTGAGTCTCCAAGAAGATCGGCCGCGTTAAAGCCTTGTGGATTTTTTTCTTTAAAAAAAATCATTTTGTGTTATTTAATAGGAAGCACGACCTGAATATGTGAGTATGCATGCTTATTCTCAATTCAAAGACCTGTGCCACCGAGGATGAGCTATTTAATGCAGCTTCAGCAGCATTTAAGAGCACTTTATTGAGGGGAGAGTGCAGTTTAAATGGCCTGCTTTATGCTCCTATATAATATCATCTGAGATGCACGCTGGTGCAGCATTTAGAAGGATGTTTCAAATCACAGTATTTTATGTCATCTGCATTTTCCTCCCTTCTTCCTATAGTCAAATGTCGATTTAAACGCTTAGCATCAGATGCTTTCTGGAAGATACATTTTTTTATGGAGCATAATAAGCATATTTTGGTGATGACAAAGGATTATGAGGGCTAACTTGCACCCCTTTGTCAACATGCCATCAACTAATCCAAAGTACACATGTGACATCCAGTGAGGCTGGACTTCTTCCACTAGATCATGTTGTTGACATTTAGCTGGAAGTACCTCCGGGCCTGTTGATAGTTTGTCATGCTTTCAAAGAATTCATGGATTCATTCACTCAACTGTGGCGCATGCTCTGAAATGGGTCGATGCGAGCTGGCATTTAAAACAACAATGAGCTGGTGGATCTCTCGTGGTGGTCTTTTTAGAGAGACAGCGGAAGTGACACTGTCGCTGGGATCGAGTTGTGTCATCTCAAACTGGACACGAGACGACACACGTGCGCGTGGGGGCCTCCCCTGTTACACCCGCGTGTTCGTGCATGACATGGTGCACGTGTCATCCTGCAGCTTGATGGCTTCACCCCCGCAGACTTCGGGGGCTTGTAGGAGGAGGAAGTTCACCACGTGGTTTAAAATAATATAAATGACGGCGTCAATCATCTGAGAGTGTACATGACCACTGGAAAGAGTTATTGCTATATGGAGGGTGCTGTCATTACCCATCATCATCATTACCCATCAGCTCTGCGTTGTTCCAAAGCAGGACATCGTTTTTGTGTGTGTTTTTTTTCCATATCATTTTGCATTATGCGTAAAGGCAATGATAAAACACCGTATATTACCAATAAGCTGCTGTGTACATGCATGCGCGCAGTTATGTGTGTGTATTAGAGATATACTGAGGGATAGAGGGAACAGAAGAAGGAGAAAAAAAGGAAAAGAAAAGAGAGAGAGAGAGAGAGATGAAGATGAAGAGGAGGAGGCGTACGCATGCAGGGGGGAATGCAATGGCTCCATGTGACCACAACACAAGCAGCTCCGGCGGCGGCGGCGGCCCCTTTAAGAGACGTGGGTTAGTTTTTCTCTTTGGTTATCTAGCTGTATGAGTTTATGTAATATCATAAAGCTAGAGAACCGAATGTATGAACTAATTCTCCAGTCGTCACGACGGAACCGGCACCGGTGGTGCCTGGTGAAGGAGGATTGCTACGCGGAGCGGATGGATGGATGGATGCAGCCCGGAACGGAGGACTGGAAGCCCGCAGCGGCGCTCCGTGCATCGCGCCGAGAAACGCCTCCATGCTTCCTTTGGACCTGTACCGGTGCAGAGATGAACGCCACACCCCCCCCCTTTGTAGCTTCATAGCAATATTTTTTTTTTCAGTGGAGTGCGTAGAGTGACAGTTAGCGACCAGAGACAGGCTCCAGTCATAGATGATGAGGAGGAGGAGGAGGAGGAAGAGGAGGAGGAGGAAGAGGGCTACTCGGCAGCGCTGCTCAATGGAACATACACACAAGTTTAGCAGCTTATGCATTGCATGTTTTATTATTATTCTTCTGTTGACTGTGTATAGTTATAGCTGATGCCGATAACCACGGAGGTGAGATGAGCACGGCGTGTAGCTGAAAGAGCACCTGATTGGACGACTCCTGGGAGTCACGTGGTCCACCCGTACAGCCTCCATATCCCTCTTGCTTCTGGCCGGTGTATGCATGTGTCCTAAAATGGGAAAGAGCTGCAACAATCCAAAACGAATGCACTTGCTTGTGTCTGCACAATGCAAGTTTGTCTCTTAAGAAAAAGAAAATAACTTGTACTGTGCCGCACCAGAGAGGCTTCGCAGGCAATGGTGCCTCTTTATGTGCTGGAGCTGCATGCAATGAGAAATGATCCCATTATCAGGTGCACTCTCATGGGTCTCTGGTGCTGTGCGGCGGGCACAGCCATCATCCGGAGAAGGTGTAGCGGGTCATCAAAGGACGGTGTCACAGGTGATTAGGTGTAAGGAGAAGACAATATCGTGATTCGGTGTGTGTGTTTATTTTTTATATCCCTGGATTTAGCTTGATTGATGCGCTTATTATTAACAGCAGCTGGTATATTGCTGGCAGCTGTGACTACAGTATTCATACTGTAAAATGACTTCACAGCCTATTACTGTAAAAGTAGAATACAGACTTTGTATTTGTTCAATCTACAGTAAAATACCGTAAGCAGAGACGCCAGCAATATACTGCAATTTGACAGTAGCTATACTGTTGAGCAATTTCACAGTCTACAAAATGGTATTAAGTAAATACAGATTAGTGCTGTAAATTAACAGCAGTGTTTACAGTGTAGATATCCGTGACTGACAGCAGCGGGCCGAGCAGAGATTTTGGAGGCAGTGTTCAGGGTCGCCCAGAGACCCGGCTGATTTCTCAGTCCGGTTTCATAATGCTGGTTTGGTTCTGCACATCATCTCCTTCTCTTGCCCCGACTCCATCCCGGGTCGGAGAGGAGCATCCTGTCTTGGTTCCAGCGCTGCCTGCCCGGTTGAGTGATAGGTTGCACTCTGAGAGGGGGGAGGCTGTTGGATTTTAAACCAATGCCAACTCTGTGTTAGCATGCTAAACAGCTACAGAGCATGGTCTGTGTGGTGGCGATGCTCTGCACGGTGGAGAATGTGTGAGTGTGCAGCAGAGAGCCCGGTGCTGCTGCTTTTAGGCCCTAGCTTACTGCGTCACAGAGCAGGAGAAGGAGCTAGCATGGGAGCATGTATCTCCCTCCCGTGGCCGTCAGACTGCGTTAATACACTCTGTGGATACATAGGCCAATGCTGTGTGTGATCTGCTAACATAATTATGATATTAATGGCAAGTTGAGGCCATCAGTATGAGCACTGTTACACTTTTTTGTCGTTTAATAGAGCGTGGTGCAAATTAATGTTTTCATCAAGGGAACACAGGATACGTGTCTCTTTTTTAATGTGACGGGGGCAAGTAACTGGTAATGGTCCCGTTGAGACAATTTTCTCTAATACACAGAAGTGATAAAGGAGATATCGGCACACTCCGATCTGTACACTTTATTACTTTACTTTAATAAAGTGCGCACTGCATAGATGTAAGTGTGCGGCTATCTCCTTGATCAGCACCGGAAGTTGTTAAGATTTAACCAGATGGAGCTGCAATCATCCTGCATACAAAATTAAACTGGAATATCCCATCTGGTCTTTGTAATGATAATAATCTTGGTGTGGCGTTTCCTTTTATTTTTTTAATAATACTAATACTTGAGAAATGTTCCTAATGTCAGGACTGTCCGTGTACAAAATGTGCCCAATATATTTTTTGCGAATGCGCGTCCCTTTTTGAGGCTCGATCGCCACGTTAAGCTACATTAATAAGACGGCATTGTTCCATTTGATTCGACGATGGCGTCTCGTGCCGTGCACACAGACGGCACCACCCTCCCAGCTCACGCCCGCTCACAGTGTGAAAATTAATGCATTGCTGAGGGGTAATAAATGGAGGATGTGAGGAGAGCCCCTTTGAGATTGAAATGCAGTCTGAGAGGCAGGCTAGACGTCGGTTTTCCCACATTAATATATGTCTGTCTGGGCCCTGTGCACCATCAGGACAGGAGGAGGCCCTCAACACCAGATGGAGCCCAGTCTAGTCTACGTCTAGTCCGCCAACACCTGCCATAAGGCTGCAGTGCACTTCCTATTGTCTTGCACAGTGATAACTCCATTTGTACGTCTGTTTTGACATTTCCTTCTTTCGCCAGCTTTGATTGATATCTGCATGCTGTTAGGACGGAGTAATTAACAACAAAATAAATGAAAGGATCAGTGAGACGAGAGAGAATATGGCTGAAAACGAGTAGGAGAGGAGGTGCGTTTATGCATGCTGTGCATTTCTACCCAACCTGTCATGTCTGGAGCTTTTCCTGCTGGAGCGTAGATATGTCAGGATGCCCCCCCCACCTTCTTCCCCCCCTACCTCTCTGCACTGTATTGATAACGTTGAATATTTTCTTGTTGTCCTCCACGTTTGTTGCATATATGGTGCGAGTGTTTTTGGCTTTGTGTGTTGGAACAAAGCAGCCATCCTACACACTTGTGTGTGTCACACCTGGTCATTAGATTGCAGAGCTGTGTGTGTGTGTGTGTGTGTGTGTGTGTGTGGACATGTTTTTGCTCAGTTTCTTCTTTGCATGTGTTTAAGTGTGTCCTCCTACTGTTGTTCATTTGTCTTTTTTTTGGAGCATATACTGTTGATTACAGAATTTGTCCTTTTAAAAAAAGAAAAAAGTTTATACAATTTGGGAATCAGGCTGCATGGTTTATATTTTTTTAACTCGACCGAAGTGTGTGACTTGTATTTTGGAAACAGCTGCTTCTCTAATTCATGTAGAAAATTACTGAATTTCGGAGTCTCTGACTTCCTGGATTGCATTCTTCTTTATGGGTTTCATCATTTTATAATGTTTGGAGAAGTGTATTTTTTTTAACTTACGTTTTCTGCACTGCTATTAATAGTATTACTATTATTATCGTCGTTATTATTATTATCGTTATCACTATTATTACACTCTGAATCAGATCTGGAACTCTTTACGGCTCACGGTCTATTTGATTCCATATCACCAAAGTCCCTATATTCCAGCGTTATCAATTTTCTATTATCATTTTTGCCTTGAATTGCAATGGCCTATATAAACCTTTTCTCTGAACTTATGAATTCTGGGTCTTCTGGTAGCCTAGCAACAGCCTCTGACCCATGCCAGGGAAGGAAGAAGAAAAAAAAATTGAAAGGCTGACGTGCAGGCTTTAAACTCGCAAAGGACATCAGGTTTCAGAGGATGTAATCTTTGAGTATTTTGTGTAATCGCTTGTGAAGTGTGTGTGTGTGTGTGTGTGTGTGTGTGTGTGTGTGTGTCTGCGTTGAAGAGATTGGTATTGTCATGAATTTACCGCTGACAGTTGAAAAAAGAAACTTTGCCCACATGCCGGTTAACAGTATAACGCTGCCGCATTTTTTTCCAATATTACAATATGCGCTTATTTTGGGATGCGTCAAATTATTTTTAAATGTGCAAATTAAATTAATCGTCATTAATTGAAGTTGTTTTTAGCACATTTAGACTTTAATCATGTACTTTTTCCAGACCTAATACTATATTTATTTATTGATAAAAATGTCTAGTATCTATTTTCCCTTTCTATTGGACAAACAATATTAAAACTTGAATTTGACACGTTTCATTTATGATTTCATATTACAAGTCAACATATCAAAAGTCTTATTTGCAGACTGTCAGCTAGAATATTATGTTACCTTAAAGATGAAAGCAGATTTTTGAATCACTGTGAATGGTTTCCTGTTGAGGATTTCAAGTGTGTCTCAAATGATTATTAAGCTGAGGTACATTTGTGCAAAATCAATAAATACAGTTGAATCAGACATGACCAGCTGCAGGGATGGTCTCTCTCTCTTTCTCTCTCTCAACTTATTACTTCATTTCTTTTATTGTTGCAGGAATCTGTGGAGTGCAGTCACACACACACACACACAGAGACGCCCTGAGTCTGAACCTGCAGGACAACAGGTCAGCGGAGGCACACATCACCTTGAGCTCTGAGGGGTCAGAGGTCACAGAGTGGCTCAGAACAAGACGTCACTCCAAAGATACAGGTGAGTCTTCACAGTAACCTTCCCTCTGTGTTTCACCTCACACTCCAAACACTAACACACGCTTGAACCTTTGTTTTCGAGGCCTGAAAAAAGGCACGGCGTTTTTCTTCTTTTTAGTACCAATGTGCACTGGAAAGTCCTGATTTCATCATAATTTATGTCCTCGCACAAGTTCGCGCCTCCCACTCTCTCTACATGTGCACTTTCTCGCTCGCCCTCCTCACCCGCTCACTCGCCGGCCTCTCGCCCCCTGCTTTAAAACGCCTGATCCAATTTGTTAGATTCTTCGGTTTCGGCAGATAAGACGCAGGGTGGCCACTTGTGTAATCTATATTTTAATTCCTTTGTCCATGCTTTATCCCTGTAAGGATACATGGGTTGTAGGGGAGAAGGGGGTGGCTTGGCCTGGTGTGTGCGTAAGGTGTGCTCATGTGGAAAGACTGCCAGGGTGGCTCAGTCCCTCACTCCTTAATACCCTCCCTCCCTCTGACCTCCCCCCCCCCCCCCTCTCTGTCCAGGCCTTGTGCCCTCATCCACTCACACACACACACCCACACACAGAGAGAAACATCTCTGGCTTTGGTTTCGCTTTCTGTATTTTAAGTTATGTAAAAACTTTCAAAGATGGCCCTCAACACCTCATTTTGCTGCAGTTCTCCAGGAACACATGTAGCACGGACTACAACCCCCCCCCCCCCCCCCCCCCCCCCAACCCAGAAACCTATCTCGGTATACATGTTGTACTAAACCAGTATGCACAGAGACCTTTGGGCCCCCCGGGCTGTCGTAGCTACTCCGCTAACCAGTTGTCCAAACCACCCTGCGGGCTGCATTGGCAGCGGTGGAGAAGATGACGGGCGGCTGAAACTAGAACCTCGGAGACTCGCTCACTTCCCCTCTCGCGCGTTGACTGGCGCGACTAAAAGATTACCTTTCGCTATCCCAACAGCTGCCCTGTGTAGCGGAGGGCCACCGAGGCCCGGAACGGCTGCCCGGCTCGCGCATGTTTCAACCTCCCGCCGAGAACAAAGTAGACGGAGCGATGGGAGGGAGCGATGGGAGGGGGAGGAGGGGGAGACGGGAGAGATTGAGGTCCGTCATCGGGGAGGAACGGAAGAAGAGATATATTTTTTTTTTCCTTCTTCTTCTTCTTCTTCTTTATTTCCCTCCAGGGTTTAGATGAGCGTTCTGTGACATTGGCCTATTTCTATATCAGCACGCCCCCACCCCCACGAACCCCCCCAGAGAAAGAGCTGCATTTGAGAATCAGACAAGGGGAGATCAGAGGAGATTTCACAGCCTGTGGCTATCCTCCTCCACAGCGCTCGACCACCTCTTAAACCTCCTTTCGCTTTTGCTTCAACTCGATAAGGGCTTGCCGGTCTACTTAGTCAATATCATATCCACGAACTAGATGAATCGATGCAAACAAGCTCGGGGTTGGACGCCGGCTTTAGAAGTGGAGGCATGGCCACAGGCTCCCCCCCCCCCCTCCGATCTGACGCGGCAGAAGACACGTCAATCCAGGAGTGACACCCCTCACGTCCTCTTCGTATTCGTGTATAACGGCAATTAGGAGCGAGAGGGCGTCGGGCCTGCCTTCACCCTCACAGGACCCGCATGTGCGACGCATGTGCGTTCGTATTTGGGAAGTGCGGTCCGGTAGCTTGTGTGATTTCACACGTAGCATGAGCACTCTCCATGTATATGGAAAGTCTTAAAGAGAGAGGAGGGGGGGGGGGGGGGGGGGGGGGGGGGGGGGGGGGGGGGGGGGGGGGGTAATCCGCTCAGTTACAGTACCTCAGATCCGGTCTGCCATCGCTCTCTCTTATTCCCTCAAACTCTCTCTCTCTCCCCCTCTCAACCACACAAACTCACATACCTCAGTGTACCATATCTCCTCCTCCACATACCTCCCCCCCCCCCCCCCCCCCACCCTCACCCCCTTTCCACCCCCATCTTGCCATCACCTCTCCAGCTCCGCCACCCCAGAGAAACCAATTCAGACTTGCTGCTCCACATCGTCATGGCATGTTGGCCAAGGGAGATGGAGTCCTTTCAGGTTCTCGGCTACAACCCCCCCATCCCCTTTCTCTCTCCCCCCCCCCCCCCCCCGTCACTGGCCCCTCGCTGCTTCTCAGCGTTTCCTCAACACTCCGGGCGTATCAGCAGGTTAGCTAGACAGCCCGAAGGGTCCTCTCCTGAGAGCATGTTGGAGTTATTCTGCACGTTATGTGACCTTTTTAAAGTTAACCCAGAATTACACGTGTGTGTGTGTGTGTGTGTGTGTGTGTGTGTGTGTTTTATGATTCCAGTCCGAGCCTGCCTTCGCATGGTCATACTGTCAGATTAGCAAGACTATCCGAAACAAATGAAGCTCGCATTGTGCGCTTAAACAGGCTGATTGGTGAGGTTTATGAGTAATATCATAATATCATAATATAATATGAGTAGTATCTTTAATGGCAAAACCAAACACCGGGCGCCCACCCGTTGCTTCTTAAAGTTGCCAAACTGCTTTTAACACCCTGCTGTTTGCGGGGAATTTTCCTTTTTCTCTTTTTTTCTTTCTTCCGCAAGGCTTTTTTAGATTTGTATACATAAACTGCGCCGCTTGGGTGTTCTTAAAAAGTTGATTTGAATTATACCCTCTGCATTATGCAGCTTGATAGGAAATAAATCTCTGCAAATGAATACACTGGATGGATGGAGGTGGTGAATGTGTGTGTGTGTGTGTGTGTGGGAGGTGGTGGTGGAGCGAGGGGAGGTGGAGAATGAGTGTAGAGTGGTGGCGTATGTTAACATAAATTAAAGTCTTTCTGCAGCGGGACTCGGGAGAAGGAAAGAGAGAAGAGTTGCGTGCGAGTGAGGAAAATGGAATTGGATTTGAAGAACAAAAAGGGGAGTAGAGGGAACTCATGAGGTAAAACAAATGAGACCGGAGGTCTGATTTTAGTGGTTACGTTTTGGTGTGTCACCCATGTGTGAGCGTTGTTTTTCTCCCCCTCCTTAAAGCTCGGAGGCCCCTGGCATCTCAATGCACCCTGGCTGAAAGGCGAGGTGGCTGTATTAAAGGTTGGTGGTGGCTGTGATGGAGGGGTGCAGCAGGGTGACGAGCAGAGCTCCGGAGGGGGGGGGGGGCGGGGGTCCCCTGAAAGGCAGCAGGCTGCAGAGTGAATGGGAAAGGGGGGAGTTAGGGAGGGGAGGGAGCATTAGCGGCGGAGGCAGGTTGGGGGGCGGTGGGGGCCTCCATCGGTTCAATGCAACGGCCGGAGCAGCTGTGAAAAGAGGTCTCCCCTTTTTCCCACGCCCGGCGCGACGCACAAACCCTGCTTCAGCCTGCCAGGGTCAAGTCACATTTCTAATATATACACTGGGCCTGTGGACTCGCACAATGCATGCGCACAGCTCATTTATTTTATGTATGCACACAGACACTTGTATGCACACAGCGAGCAGACAGCCTCTCAGACGGAGACGGAGGTGGGGGCCGAGAGAGAGAGAGAGAGATAGAGAGAGAGAGAGAGAGAGAATTATGCCACTGATTTCTATCCCGTTGGCACCATTGTTTCGTCTTCCTGCAAATTTAACAAGCTTGCAAGTGACACACACACTCACACACACACACACACACACCGCTAAACCCGCTCGTTTGAACAGCTTCTATTTTCAGTTTTTTTGGGGAAAAGAAATTACAACAAAAACAGCATGAAAAATAAAAAAACGGACATGAGGATTCGGCAGCTTTCTAAAACTTCCGCTTGAATACTGGCACGGATTTTCCCACGAAGACACGTGAAACCCCCCCCCCCCCCCCCCCCCCCCCTGAAACCCTCTCTTCATTTGCGTGGACTAATATATCTGTTGGTGTCTTCACTGTATATACCCGCCCGTAACTCTTATTATCCACCCACGCTCCCATCCGCCACATCTAAGCCCCTTTTCTTCGCCTCACAAATTTACGTCCCAGCCGCCATTTACAAAACTATAATCATATTCCGGGGAGGGGGATGTAAACGCTTTGTCCTGACAGACCCCCACCCGGTTCCCCCCAACACACCACCCCAGTGCCAGATGCCCTGCTGTATTGTGTGGGTGCTGGTGGGGGGGGGGGGGGGGGGGGGGCAGACAGGCAGGCAGCCCCCTTCCTCTGTCTCTCTCTCTCTCTCTCTCTGCACCATTATGTCACCCTACTTGTCTGTCTGTCTGTCAGGGCCTTGACAGGAACTTGAGTGTGGGAAGGAGAGGCGTTCATGGTGGGAAGGGGGGAGGTTCAAGGAGGGGTTGAGGGTTGGGAGGGGATTCTTTTTAAAAAATTTTTTTTTTAGGGGGAGTGTTTGGAGGTTTGGCAAGAGAGTGTCTGGCCTGAGAGGTCAGCGAGTGGACTTGAGCATGGAGGCCAGTGGGTTTTTTGGAGGGGGGGGGGGGGGTTCTCCTAGCAACTCTGAAGAGAAGTGGAATTTAGACCAGTCTGTTTGTCTCCGTCCTCCAATAACTCAGTTGTTCAAACTCCATCGGTTAGCCACACAAACGGTCTGCAGATATAAAGAAGAGAGAGAACACAAAAAGCACTGTGTTTTGTTTTTTTTGAAACTTTTTCTCTTGCTTGTCCATCATGGATTCCACAAAGTGCTCCCCACAGCTGTGTCCAGATGTGGGGGAAGTCGTGGCGGTTTGAAGCCCGTGCGGCGCATTGCAACAGACAGCATAATGCATGGCGGGATATTAGGAAATATCCAGGATATTACACACGAGAGTGGAATTCAGTGCCCCTTCTTGAACGAATTCACATCTTTGTGGAAGTTATGTGATAGAGCAATGCCTCAAAGTAAAATGATTATTTCTTTCGTATTTTTTTTGTGAGGCTATAGGTGCAATTTGAGTTCAAATACCCAGGCCCCACTTCTGCTCCAGGATTACTTCCTTAAATGTCAGATGTATGTTGTGCTATATGGTGAAATTGCAGTAGTAGTATTTTTTTTTTTTTTTTAATGCATTTTTTTAACTTGAACTAGTAAGACTAAATGTACGGTGGCATCACACAATCACAATAATATATAAAAACAAATGTTTTTCCACATCATTTGCTTTTTACTACCTCATTAAAAAAATATATATATATTCAAACGACCTACTCCGTCATAGAAAACAATTATAAAGAATCGGCAATAACATTTTCCCTAAAGAAAAAGACACACTTAAAATCCATTGTCAAGTCCATCTCCAAACCACACACCTGTACATTAAATATTGGATTGTGATTGGCTTCCAAACTCGTTGCGACACCTCGAAATCATACACGTGTACGCATGTGTTCAACTCAAATTCACGGCGGGCGCAGACACACTTTCCCCTTTCAGTGATGTGAAAACAGGCTTTCTAGAGGCTGGACAGTGAAGGTCACGTTTTAAGGGCTACATTTCCATCTAAAAGTGCTTCCCCCCCTGATTCCTTAAATTACTTTATTGAGACTGAAGATTTACGTCTGAAAGCGGTAATGCGCCGTTTACAGCTCACGGGCAAACACAGACAACGGGCACCTTTTTCAACAGGTAAACATTTAGTAGGACACAGACACATGCCTTTATCATTCACCCTCTCTCTATTTGTACTCCTGCCTTTGTATTTCTTCTATACCTTTGCACTTTCCAGAACACTCTGTTTTTCTCTTTCTCTCTCTCTCTCTGGCTGTGTAAAGAGGTGATAGTATTGGGAGACAATGGGAAAGACTCACTTAATTAGCCAGACGAGAAGATGCATTGTGGCAATTACTGAGCACAAAGGGGGGGGAAGGTATGGCTCTGTAATGTGCTGCTGTGTGTATTTGCCTGGCTGTTGTAGCCCGGAGTGCAGGCAGGCCTTTATAGTGAAAGCAGCAACAATGGAAGACAGGATGTACTCCACACGTAAAGCCATTTCCAGTCCTTTTACAGACAGGGACAATAGCTGCTGCAGTCTCTTAAAGACTGGAAATGCAGAAACGGTGTTCCCCGTACAGGTGGACGATGGAGCTTAAAAAGTACAGGTCTGGTGCCTCGTGCAAAACCAATTTTTAAATTTCGCTAGGATTGTGAGGTATACCCTTTATAGAGATGGATTTAAGTATGTTATTAATAATGAACCAAGGCACAAAAATAAAATACACAATACATAATAACAGTAGTTATATGCAAAAATAATAAATAAATGACTCCATATCTGCAGCTGTTGATTAGTATTATTTTCTCAATAAAATGTTTTCATTGTTTGGTCTATAAAATGTCAGAAAATGGGAAATCCTGTTTTCACAAAACTCCTCCCTCAAACAGCGATTGTCCAATCGCAGCTGGCCTGCCAAGCCGCGGATTCTTTCATTGGTTGAAGCGATGTAATTTGGGTTGTAATATTTGTATGTTTGAGGGTGGACTGAAGCAAGAGTGTAAGCAAATTATTAAATATTATGTTGCACGGTTCTTGTTTGAAAACGAGTTGGCTGGTAACATTAAAAAGTCAGTCAGGGACTAACTTATTGCTTATCGTGGTGCTAACTAGCTTATTACAAATTAGCTTATTGCTTTCTTTGTGCTTACTAGCTTATTGCTAACTAACATATTGCTTATCGTGGTGCTAAATAGCTTATTGCTTATTGTGGTGCTAACTAGCTTATTACTAATTAGCTTATTGCTTATCGTGGTGCTGACTAGCTTATTACTAACTAGCTTATTGCTTATCATGGTGCTAACTAGCTTATTTCTTATTGTGGTGCTAACTAGCTGTTTACTAATTAGCTTATTGCTTATCGTGGTGCTGACTAGCTTATTACTAACTAGCTTATTGCTTATCATGGTGCTAACTAGCTTATTACTAACTAGCGTATTGCTTATCATGGTGCTAACTAGCTTATTTCTTATTGTGGCGCTAACTAGCTTTTTACTAACTAGCTTATTGCTTATCGTGGTGCTGACTAGCTTATTACTAACTAGCTTATTGCTTATCATGGTGCTAACTAGCTTATTACTAACTATCGTATTGCTTATCATGGTGCTAACTATCTTATTTCTTATCGTGGTGCTAACTAGCTTATTACTAACTATTTTATTTCTTATCGTGGTGCTAACTAGCTTATTACTAACTATCTTATTGCTTATCGTGGTGCTAACTAGCTTATTGCTTATTGTGGTGCTAACTAGCTTGTTTAGCCACTCCGCTACAGCTGATGAGTTCAATTATTTCCTTCAGAAAGGAGAAAGTCTGTTTTTGGAGGCTGACTCTGCCACTGTGTTATCACTGTTAGGGTTGGGGTTGGGGAGGTTAACAGCATATCTGTGCCAGATTGGAGAGCTTCATGGTAAATTAAAGGGGATGTGAGTAGTCCACCTATTATAACTTCAAGAAAACCAACAAATACACAGTGACTAATTGTCTAATTTCCTCTTCCCTTGTCCATTCATCCATCCTCTTCATTTCTATTTCTGATCGCCTTGTTGCTGTGTACCAATCTGGACATGCTACTTTCTATTTCTGACTAGCAGTGAGTGGGCAGCTGCTTGGTGCCACTGTGTGTTCAGTGTGTGTGTGTGTGTGTAGAGTTGGGTCTGGCAAAGAGCATCCTCCTCTCGTGGAGTGGCCTGAGGGGATTTCTTTCATGAAGTCAGATAACATCCAGGCGACCCCCTCTTCCATTTTTTTTAAAGAGTTCTTTAACCTTGATAAATGAAGTAGAGGCGGGCAGGGAGGGAGGAAAAAGTTGCGGGTTGGGGGAAGAGGGTGGGATGGAGGGAGGAGAGAGAGAGAGGGGGGGGGGGGGGGGGGGGGGGGGGGGGGGGGGGGGGGGGAAAGACACCAACTCCCTGGCCGGCTTGCTCTCAGGATCAATAACGTTCGGAGAGCTGCTGAGCACTCCTGTCTGGCAGCTCTACCATAGGGGATGGAAGGAGCGGAGGGATGGCAGGGGGAGCAGGAGGGGAGGGGAAGGCAAGGCAAGAAAAGGAGTGTTGAGAAACCCTCTCTCTATCTATCTCTTTCTTGTCACCCTTTTTTTTGTGAAGAGAGGGAATCGAGGCAGACAGCAAAGCAAAGATGGAAGGATGAAGGGATGGAGCGGAGCGTAGATGAAGGGGAGACCCATGCACCTATATCCAGCTGCCAACAGTGCCACCCACCTGCATGCCTGCCCGCCAGTGAAACACACACGCACACACACACACACACACACACACGCACACGCACACACTGAGGTCTCCTTTTTACGGAGCCACAAGGTTACAGCGTGTCGATACAAACGCGCACAGTCCTCCGACAAATGGGATTTGGCATGTTCAATCAACAGTGCTGCCAAAATCCCTGTTGTTAAATATTGCAGAGCCATATCCGTCTGCGGTGGGCCCGAGCTACTCCACCTGGGCCGGCTAACTGTCCCCTAAATATCCTCTGCTAAAGTCCTCTGTAATAGAATTATCTGCCGCATTTGTCTTTGGATCTGAAAAGGTGTGTGTGCCGTGGCATAAATAAGGGGAGTTTTAACACTGTGTAGCACTTGTGAGAAGAAAAAAAAAAAAAGAAAAAAAAGGGGCCTCTTCCACCAGTGCCTCGGGGGGTCATAGACACCTGAGCTCTCTTCTTCCTTCGCTCTTCTACTTGATTTCCTTGCTTTGAGATTAAGTCGCCGGCCTCCCTCCTCTGGCCATCTCTCTCCTGGCCCTTTCCCCTGTCCTCCGTTAGATCTCATCCTTTCATCTTACCTCCCCCTTAATCCTGTGCTAGAGAAGCCTTGTGTTCACCCCTCATCCCCATTGCTCTCGTTTTAACTCCACGCCTGTGCTCCTTGCATCGCTTTCTTCCAATCGCAATTTTTTTTCCTCACCCCCCCCCCCCCCCCTTTCTTTTCTATCTCCTGCATCGCCCTTCCTCCTCCTCCTCCTCCTCCTCTCTCACTTTTCCTCCATCCTTAATTAAGTTAGTGATGAGTTGACTGCCCCTATCATTGGTAGATAGCAGGTTGGTCCTCCCATTCCAGCAGGGTGGTGTATTGTCTGTGCTGGAGTGACCGGTGTAATCCCCCCACCGGGGACAAAGGGCAGTACCCTACCTACCCCGGCCAACAACTGAAGGGCATTAGCCCCCTGACGAGGGCCGTGCCCCCTGCCTGCCTGACACCCCAGCATCACACCGCCGGCTCTCTCCCTCTCCGAGGAGAGCGGCGCACGCGGCTGGGATGTGTCGGAAAAAAAAGGGGAACATGTCTGAATGTGTCGGCTGAAGGTTTAGTTCATCAGAGATTAAGGACACACACACACACACACACACACACACACACACACACAGGCACATTGAGATCAGGAAGTCATGCTCTAAACCTCCACACAACCCCACATACCTCTCTCTCTCTTTTTTTTCTTTCACACACACACACACACACACACGCACACACACACACATACACACGCACACAATCACACCGGGTACGAGTAGGTAAGGTTGCTATGGGAACGGTTGGTCAGAGTTTACCAGAGGGGAAACAAACAAAGTACTGTTCATGAAAGCAGGTTGTTCGGTGCGAAAGGAGCAGCGATAGTCTGCGTGTGTGTGTGTGTGTGTGTGTGTGTGTGTGTGTGTGTGTGTGTGTGTGTCACCATGTCTATAGCGGGTTAGTGATTAGATACATGCATCCTGCATCCTTTTAGCCCTTTTCATCCACGCCTTCCCGCTATGTGCTGTTCTGTAAGACGTTCAGCATCCAAAGGAATTTAAAGAGACGGCACCGCGTCGCCTTTTGTATGCGAGATGTCAACGAGGGAGACGCACTCGTTTAATAGAGCCGAGCTCACTTTCATGCTCGCCGTGACTTTTTAGGGGCCGCGGCTAATGATACATTTCATTGCCGATTACCTTCTCCATTAATCATATAAACATTTTGTCGAGGGGGCAACCACCCCAAAACCCAACGTATTTAATGTACTATAAAATTAGGACTAGGATAAGCAGCGGATTAACACATTTGAGTTAGTTCATCTAAAATAGACCAAACTCCCAAATATTCACAGCATTCTGGCTGCGCCGTGTTTTTTCTCCCATAGAAATGCCGCCATGTCTTCCCCGCTTGGTTTACGTCCCCGAACCCTTTTGAACGCCCTACGCGACTGCTTGAGTAATATTTATCGCTCTCTTTTTAGTCTCAGTTTCTCTTCTTTTATTATTCCCCCCCCCCCTCCCCTTCCTGAAACAAAACAGTCCAATGCCATGGGGCACAACGCCACCCCCTCCACCTTCTCCGCCCTCCGTTTCCTTCTGCCCCTCGCTCTTGACAGATAGACAAACTGTACTGTTCTCTCTCTTTCTTTTTGCCTTTCACCTCTCAAACCTCCCTCCATCCATCCTGCCGGACGGGTACAATGCAGGCGCTCTATCCTGCGGCAGCCCTGAACTAACAATATCACCAAGGCTGCCTGAATGCCGCCGAGTCCCATTGTGCTCTGTCAGAGGGGAGTTAACACCCATGTCTGAGCCCAATGAATAGTATTATTGTGTCTGAGACATGCACCGCACCCCCGGTCCCCATCCATGTCCCCCTAACTCAACTCACCCCCCCCCCCCCCCCCCCCCCCCTTCTCCCAAACTTGGTTCTCTCGTCCCAACAGTGTTGCCCCCCCCCCCTCCTCCCCCCACCCCTTTGCTCTTTCCTTAACAGACAGCTCTAATTCCCAAAAGCCTTGCCAGCCCCACCGGCTCTAAACCTCCGCACTTTACTTCTCTATTCCCCTGGCAGTCGGCCCGTGGGTTTGAGTCTCTTCTCAGGGGAGAGGCAGAACAGAACGGTGGCTGTCACAGCGCCGCGGTGGCTGTGCGGCGAAGGATATTTTAGAGGCCGCGTGGTCGTTGCGGCGCGGTGCAATGTTTGGCGGAGGGAGGAGGAAGGGAAGGGGGGGGTTGAATTTGGCCACGGCTCGAGGAGCACAATGGGACCACGAATCCTCAAAGAAATGTCCCCCCCCCCCCCAAACTGCTATTATCATAAGAAGAGGGCTCCTGAACCCATTTGAATAATTCTAGATGATACAAAAGCTGAGATGTTTTCTTTGACAACGTTTCTATAGCGCACCGCTGGTCTGGCCAAAACATTTCCATTCCTTCACACTCACTATGAGAGAGAGAGAGAGGGGAGAGAGAGAGAAGGGGGAGTTTGAAATATGCTGTCGCTTTTTGTTATTTATAACCATAAGAGCAAATACATATACAGCTCTGTGTGGAGAGGAGAGGAAAGGTTGGGTTGTTGTGTGAGAAACTTTCTTCTGACAATATTTCTAATGTATTTTATTGACGCAGTGGTGATTTTTATAATGGGCCATATTTTGCTATATCTGCAGCACATCAACATCTAATAGCGGAGAGTACCTTTGGCAGACACTATCTCTCCGTCTGACACACTTAACTCTCAGTCCGACAATCCCTGCAGTTTCTGCTCTCTGAGGTTCAGCGGGTTCACATTACCGGCTGAGAGAGGATGCCAGAATCCTCCCCCCCCACCCCCCGACTTCTCGCTGATCAAAAACGAGGTTTGACATTCAGAGTGGGTAAAAATGCTGAAAGTTAAGATTAACTAGTTTTTTTTTTCTCTCTCTGTTTGTTTGTGTACAGCAGGAAGCCGAGGAGGAGGCAGTGGAGGAGGAAGCCGAGAAGCAGAGTGGGTGGAAGGATGGAATTAGAGAAGGATAGAAGCAGTTCGAGGAGGTGGTTCGAAAGCGGGTGAACCCAGAGCAGGTGAACACAGCTGCGGATCGCCATGGGCTCTCTGGCTGCCCTCCTCCTGTGGCCCCGGCGCTGCATGCAGGGGTTCTCGGGGAGCCGGCAGGGGCCAGCCAAAACTGCGGCAAGAGTGGGCAGGCTAGGCCAGCCGAGCCAGGAGAGAGAGGCAGGTGAGGCGGGTTGAGCCGAGCTCTCATCCCCGCCGGCGAGGAGCCTCCGCGGCAGAGCGGAGCAGCAGAAATCAATACGGAGGAGAGAGGCGAGCAGAGGTTGCCCAGCACCGCCTGCAGGCCTCGGAGCCCAGGGACCGGCAACCACCACTGCTCCCAGCTCCTCTCCCCATCTCTCGTTCTATCTATTTCTCCAACAGTCCCATGCACCAGCCAGGGCCAGGGCCCTCACCGCCCCACACGCAGTGTGTGTCAGAAGGTGCACACGTGTGTGTGTGTGTAAAAGAGAGAGAGAGAGAGAGGGAAAATAAAGGGAGAGGGAAGAGACGGAGAGAAAGGAGAGTCTTTGTGTGTGGTTCAGCCGGAGGGTTTCTCTCTCGTCCAACACCGCTTGATAAAACTTTGTCAGAGAGACACGGAGACAATGAGGGGCGGGCGGGCGGGGGGGGGGGGGGGGAGAGAGAGAGAGAGAAAACGGATGGAGAATAAGACAGGACGTTGAAGGTCGCTTTTTCTTCCGGCTCCCCCCCTCTTGTTAGTCACTCCACCGTAAACCGTTTGATGCGGAGCCATCGGAGACGGGCCCGGAGGACGCGTCTGCTCGGTCCCGCTTCCGAGAAGCGTCGCTCCCCAACGCTCCCCAACGTTCCCCAACGCTCCCCAACGCTCCCCAACGCTCCCCAACGCTCCCCAATGTTCCCCAATGTTCCCCAACGCTCCCCAACGCTCCCCAACGCTCCCCAACGCTCCCCCGACGTCTCCTGAGCCGCCATGAAAGGACAATTTGAACTTTTTGTCTCTCATCGTCAGTATCAGACACAACCTGTCTTTTTTTTTCGCCTTAGATTTTCTCACCCTCACTACAGCAGCTCCCATCAGAGGATATGGCAGTGCAGTATTGATCTATAAGGTGGAAGAAGGGAAGGCGGGGCCCCAGCTTTCATACCTCTCTCTCTCTCTCTCTCTCTCTCTCTCTCTCTCTCTCTCTCTCTGTGTGTGTGGAAATAGCACCTGAAGTCCACTTACTGCTGTGCAGCGGGGATCCCATGGCAGCACAAGTGAATGGCTGCTAATTGAATGAGAGATGAAAAGGACAGTAGTTGTTGTTGTTGTACCTGCTCAATAACCCCCCCCCCCACACACACACACACACACACAAACACACACACAACCCCCGTCCCTTTTCCCCTTCTCCGTCACAAAGAAATCCGCTCTTCAGATGTTTTCATAAAAAAATCTTGGGAGGGATGAAAATAGCAACCGGCTTCAGTGTCGAGGTGAAAGCCTTCAGTCGAAAATACTTTTTCTCACGCAGCGGGAGAAACACCCGGCTGAAAGACGTCCCAGGTGAACAGCGCGGCAACTTGCAGAGATTACAGCAGGATTCGTATACTACCACCTGGTGAGTGCAGTGTCTTCATTTAATTGTTTGTTTTTACGCCAAATAAAACCAATTATATCATTCTGATCGCCACGTTGAACGAATAACAGAAATATTACCCCCGCCCCTCCCTCGTTACTTTATTACGATAAGATAGTTGTGTGTGTGTGTGTGTGTGTGTTTTTAAAGGGAACACCGACACATTATGTCGTAGTTGATCTCCCCAGTCAGCCCCCGGGCTGTGATCACACTGTCACCGGCTGTTGGAGGAGCTCCTTGTTGTTGCCGATGCCGGGGAGGGTATTAAAAGCACAGTTCCCCCTTCGCCTGCCAATCTCCTGGCACACAGCGAGAGACTGGCGCCTCTCTCTACGCCTCAAACTGGCAGCGACCCATGCTTACAAAATGGCCGATTCCTGTCTGCCAGCTGTCTCCTCAGCCAAGATGGCGCTCGTTCGCTTTTTTTTTTTTTTTTAATTTTTTTTTTTTAATGCCCGCTGTTTGCCATCTGCCCTTCTAATTGTTAACGGCTATGCAAATATCTTGTAATTGCATTTGCATGTGCTGGGTACTTAGCCCCTCCCTCCTCGGTTGTAAATAATAGCGCGGGGGGGGGGGGGGGGGGAGAAAGAAGAAGAAAAGAAGTATCCACAACCCTGATTGACTACACAGCAGGAACAATTAGCAAATGAATGTTGTTGCCCTCCTCTTTGCTTTGCTTTAAGCTCACCTTATGCAAATCATCGGTGGCGTGCTCCTGCTTTTAATGCTAGCTCATTCAGAGACGCTCGTGCGTCTTCTCATTGTGCCATATGTGACATCTGTGGTTGGCTGCATTACCCGGGCGCCCTGCCTCCTCTGACAGGCAAAGCCCACACTGTAAAGGGGAGCGGGAGCGGAGGGGAGAGGCACATAACATAATGACCTCATTAGCATGCTCAGCACTCCCTGCTGTAGGCCCTGGTGCGCTGCTGCGCCGTGGGACCCACCGGTGTACGCCCTTCTCACAGCACTCAGCATGCAACATTGTGTTCTCCCCACACAATGCGGCGCTTCATACAGGCTTTATTACGCCTTGTCAAAGCACGGGGGGATCAGGGGTATCAGTGCAGAAGCAGCAGGGTGCGGGCTGTGTACGTGGAACAGGAGATGTATCGGTGCTTTATGGTCTTAATGTGGTGTTAGCTGTGCTGATGGATCCTCTGTTGCTGCTGTTGTGCATTGACATGTGTGTGTGTGTTTATGTTTGTGTGTGTGTGTGTGTGTGTAGTTGTGTGCTTGCGCAATTGTCCGTTTCATTGTGAACTCCCGTGGCATTCGTGGCCCGTTTTCACCTGTCAGCGCTAATTATTGGAGAGAGCGATTTGGTGAATCGTCTGTTCCCTGGAAATAGGCTATCATCCACTCTGAAGACCTGCTGTGCGGTATCTGTAGCCTTGAACTTCAGAGCAAGGTCCAGGGGGGTTGGAGGGGTGTGTGTGTGTGTGTGTGTGGGGTGGGGGGGGGGGGTGGGGGGGGGGGCACTCTCTGCCTCAGGAAGAGCCGGTGACAGAAAGGCTAATATTTCTAAATAGTTGCTTACGGTTCAGCAAATCACGAAGCTGGTGTTTCCGCCCTCGAAAGCCCGCGTGGAGATTCTTGGACATTAAATTCTCCTTTTACGCTGCGGTTTACGCTGTCGTTCGCCAATCCACAAAAAAAGGGGTCCGCTATCGCCGTCTCCATCAGACCCGGGCAGTTTTTTAATCAAGCTTCGCTGTCTAATCAGCCCGTGGTGACACCGATGAGGCTGAGAGGTGGAGGGCAGGTTAGCGCACGCTGGCTGTGGTTAGCCTGGAGGGGGGGGGGGGGGGGCCTGCAGCCCACCGTCACTTTGTGGGGGAAAGGCCAGTCAAGACTTACAGGAAGGTTCAAATCTGCTACTCTTTTGAATTCATTGAATTTACCTCTTTTATTTGTTGTGTAACTTGACTACTTTTATGCAGCAAATATAAACGTATATTGTGGAAGTTAAGGTTTGCTTCGCAAGTTTCAGGATGAGTTCGAAAAAAGCAGGTCGACAAGAAGAAGAAAGTAAGAAAATTAAATGAATGAATGAGAAGGTCTGCGTGGGCACTACTGAAGGGTGGGGTTCTCTTGGGAGAGGGATGGAGGACAAACCCGGGGAGGTGGGTGTTAAGTCCTTCCAAGAAGAAAGGCTAGTTTCTCTGGTTCTTGGGGGATAAACTGGGTGGAGTCGTTTTTTTATTCCTGATTTGCATATTCGGATCAAACACAGAGGGGGGGGGGGGGGGGGGGGGGGGGGGGGGGGGGGGGGGGGGGGGTATGTTTTATGAAGCGCCAGATGAACATAACACCCGTCCGCGTATGCTAGTCAGCCGCCATAACTGTTCCATACGCGCTAACGCACACATGTACCGTATGAACACACACGCTAATGCTAATCCATATCGCGGCGGTGGCAATGCGTCCGTTCGGAAAGAAAGAAAGAAAGAAAGAAGAAATAAAAAAGGACACGCAACCCCAACACATCATCTCCTGTAGAAAAAAAAAAAGAAGCTTTTATGCTAATAACAGTTCACAGCCATGTGTGTGCTGCAATTATGCATAATTCAACACAAAGAGTACCGTCAGGGTGGCACAGTGCTTCCTGCTTTAGCTGGACGTATACCGCATGTGCATGAATATACATAGCAGTGTGTGTGTGTGTGTGTGTGTGTGTGTGTTTGTATATAGCACAATATGCACTCTATTTATTGTAATTGGACTCGAGTCCAAAAGACCTTCAGCAGCGAAGCCACACGTCGGATATTTTCACGATATTTCTTGCCTATACGTGAACGATTCTAAATTAGGAATTTTTTGGTGGAAAGAATAGTAACATCCTTTTGGTTGAAGACATTGTTGCACGATATTATTTGATGGTGTGAAACGATCTCCCGACAACCAACGATGAAGATCAACATTTTGGATGCGGCCTGAAACCCGTACGCGTGTTTTTACGCGTCTTTTTTTACTAGCATGTTTCTTTCTCGCGCTTCATGATGGTCGTCCAGTCCGCTGCAGCTTTTTTTCTCCCTCAGACTGCCCGGTGCTTTTTTTATTTGCTTAGGTATTGATTGAATGTGTTCCACCCTCTGGAGCAATAGTTTCTGAGAGCATTTACAGGCCCCCCTCACCCCCTCCACCCCCTTCACCCCCCCCGGCCCCTGGTCCACATCTTTCCTTTCATCGAGACAAATAAGTGATCGCTTCTTTCTCGAAACACTTAATCATTCAAATGAAAAAAAAATGAAAAAAAAGGTGAAATTGGAATAAGGCGCGATGAGATCTTTCAAATACAGCGCGAACGGGTATTTCGGTCCACTTTGTTTGGTTTGTGTGGAAGTGACATCGTGAATGTAATCGAATGACATTTCATTTCGAAGAGATGAAATGATCCCAAATGATCGGAAAAGTGTTTTTCAAGCCACATTTGAATATATATCTATATCATTACTTCATTTTGCAAATAAAAGTGAAATATTTTCTGAGAAATTAAACGCTTTGATCGTTTGTTTCTTGTAATCTTTTTCCAATAACCCTGACAATTAAGACATACATTTCTCTGTAATTAAATGATCCATATTTATTACTGTTCTAGCGCGGCACTTTTTCCAACCCCCTGCTTCCCTAAGTGACGGCCGCCATTGCATTTTGTCGAGACGCACTTGGTAGACCAAAAAATAAATGAATTCCGTTGACACTCAACCAAATTCCTCGTGTGAAACAACCCTCCTTAGGAAGCAATTCCTGAGTCAAGTGTCGCCGCCGCTGTTTTTTCCCCGGAGCCGCAGCACTGAGCCCCGAGTCTGATTATAGACTCAGGGAAAGAAAAAAAACAGTCAGGCATTTATCCAAGTCACTGATTATGTCATTTCAACAGGCTGCAAAACACTCAGACGGGCTAGACAGCTCTGAGAGGAGAATTATGAAGCCGTGGTGGGATGGAGGCTGCGTGAAAAGGAAATGAAAATGGAGTAGTGCTGCACGTGTGATTAAACCGCCCGCTCGCCTGCAAAAGGCCACGCTGCCGTATAGCACCGGCCGGAGATGTGGCCGTAATGAAAATGTGAGGGTGGATGGGGTTTAAACCCCCCCCCCCTCAATGACGCGTCTATGAGCACACACACACACACACACACACACACTGAATGGAGTCATCGAGTGAGACTGCAGGTTGCGATTTGAGGCGCGAAGCAGAGAGGAATAATAATAATAAAGAAAAAAAAGCTTTCCCGAATTGAAAATAAAACACTGGTATTAATGTTTAGTAGGTGATTCTTATAAAATCCTGGGATTTGTTGTGCCCCCCCCCCCAAACCCCCCCAACCCAATGAAAGCCACGTGAATATAACAATTGCGCCATTCGGCATCCCAGTCGCCGTAGCGTGGGAACGGGCTATACGTGATTAAGGGGACGAGGGGGTCTGTGCACCGGAGGGGGGGGGGGGGGGGGGGGGGGGGGGGGGGGGTTGCGGTTAGTTCGTGGCTAGACGTCCCAGCTGCACTGACTTCCATTCAGAAACAGGTTAGAAGGGACCTCAAGGGTCAAGGTCAGGGGGGTTGTGCGTGCACGTGTGTGTGTGTGTGTGTGTGTGTGTGTGTGTGTGTGGTTCATCTGCCGTTCATCCCCGGCTGGCTGGGCTGGCTGTAAGCTGCCTCCGTGTTTGCTTATTTTATAAGCTGCTCCTTATTGCTTGAGCTGAGAAGCCGGGGGAACCCAACCCCCCCCCCCCCCCCCCCCCCCCCCGCCGAGCCGGGAATCAGCCCTGCAGCCCAGTCGACCCCCTGGTCAAACAACCTCCACCCCTCCTCCACCCCCCAAGCCAAAAACAGTCAAACCCAGTCAGACACTTTGACAGCCCTCTCCCCCCCCCCCTCCAACCTCCTGTCTGTCTCAGTCTGCTGCCTCCTGTAATTTAACATGTCGGCTCGGGGTTCATCGTACGTGTCATTCATTACATGCGAAGGCTTCGTCCGGATCCGACGCGGAAACCATTTGAAACCATTTGAAATCATTTGAATTAATTTGAAAAATCATCCCGTTTAAAAAGAAATCCCGTCGCCAGGTCAGTGGACTCGAATCTCGGGCCGAGCCATTTGATAATTTCATACGTCGTCCTTTTTATATGCCACGTGTCACAACCCCCCCCCCCCCCCTCCCGACGAGGCCCGCCCGTCAATAGCAATCCTCTTTATGGGTGAAAATGCAGCATGGCCACTGTATCGTTGCCATTTCATCAAATCATCCCGAGAGGGGAGCGCGGTTGCACATTATACGCCTCTTTTGAAATAAACAGTGTAAGCCCTTTAAGAGGAGGAACAGGCGAGAGGAGAGGAGAGAGGAGAGGAGAGGAGAGGAGAGGAGAGGAGAGGAGAGGAGAGGAGAGGAGAGGAGAGGAGAGGAGAAGAGAGGAGATGAGAGGAGAGGAGAGGAGAGGAGAGAGTCAAGCCTACACCCGCCCTGCGGTAGCCATGCCTCCATTCTTCATCGGAGACTTATGCTTCATTAGACTGTCTGAAAGAAAGACCCGCTTTCCCCTCATCACCTCAATGGACTCGTCCCCCCCCTTCCATCCCCCCCCCCCCCTTCTCCTCCACAGCCTGGAGGGCTCTCCCATAACAACCCACCTCCCTCACCCCCAGTGTTTTCCTCCTCATTTCTGCCTCCGTCTACTAATCGTCTCAACTCGCGCTGAAATCAAGCTTAGTAACGGCAGTTTTGTGAGCCCCTCTGGTCCTAGCCCCCCCACCCCACCCCCCAACCCCCCCTGCTCCCCACCAGCTCCCCTTCTCTGCTCATTCACTCACCTTGGTCAGACACACCACCCACCCACTGCTTAAATCCCTATCAGCATGTCAAGTAAATGTCTGCCCAGCTGGGGTTGACACACACACACACACACACACACACATATATACACACACACACACACACACATGCTGAAATATAAATGCACCGCACACACAATCTTTGGCTTGCTCCTGGGGTTCAGCCTTCCTCCCCGCTGACCCCCTTTCACCCGTGTTTTGCTCTCTTCCCCTCCTCGCCGCCTCTCCTCGGGCGGCGATCTGACAGGATGGTTTGGCCGGCTGACTATATCTGCGAGAGGTTTATCACCGGCCTTCGCTGTCGGGCTATATACCTTTTTTTTTAAATGTTATTTTATATTTTTTTTTTCAAAAAAAGCTGCTCCGTTCCGTATACCTTTAGGCCACGCTCGCCTTTTTACATCCCATATATTTGATTAAAAGGTTACTGGAATCCTATCCTCTAAATGTGTTACAGCAAAAGAAAAAGAAGAAAAACTGGTCATGTTTTATCTCCTAATAAAATCTGGAGCTGGAATATAGTTTACGGAATAAGGACGTATTTTTTGAAGTCACTCTTACCACCAAATATCCTCGCAGGGTTTATTTTTCCGCACAAAAAATAAATAAAATACAATCACAGCAGGAATATTTTTTACACACATTTTGAAAGATAAATCGTAGATATCACACGATACGGTTATGTACTTTCGCACCATCTACCTCAGTTACACCATAGTTGTGATTAAGATATGTATTACAGATCAGATTTGAGAAAAGAGCTTTTTTTTTGTGTGTTAGAAAAGCGCGGATGTTTGCACATTTGTCCGCAAATTTGAGTTTATTTGAGCATCTCAGTTAAATCAGGGGATTCTTTTGTTTGTGTATATTGTCACAAACTTATTCTGGATCAGATTTACACCCGGGGTTGTCATGGGTTGTAATTATGTGTGTTTACTTTGCTCTCATCGGGCTATATACTCTGTCCTCTGTATTATTCCCCCAGCATGAATCTCTGGCTCATACACACTGCTGATGTCATTAACATAAAGGGGGACAGGGAACACTGAATAAAGTCACAGTTTTCTGTTTTAGCCCCCCCCCCCCCCCCCCCCCAACCTCCTTCTCCATGCACCACATTTCAATCATTACCCAGATTCTCGGGGACAATGACGAGCACGCTGCATTCTCAGCAGTCGCCCGTGTCAACGTGCACACAATCTTTATGTAAATGTATTCAGATGCATTCGCAGCACCCGTCGACCATCATCTCTGCTGGGTGGTGGTGCTGGGGTGGTGTTCAGTCACATGTGCTCCTGCAGCACGGCTGATGAAGCACGCGGCGAGGTGGACCCCTGCCACCGCGCCTGAGAAACCCCTATTAAACACTATGTTCATATTGGGGCTGTGATTTGGAAAAATGTGGTCGTTCTCTTGCCTCCCGGGCGTGTGCACCTCCTGCGTCGATCATGCTTTCTCATCAGGCGCGCAGCAGACGGCGATAGCATTGCCGAGGACGGGGTCCTTGCTGCATGCGCGTGTGGCGGGATGGGAAAAGGGGAGGGGGGAGGCGTGTGTGTGTGTGTGTGTGTGTGTATGTGTGTGTGTGTGTGTGTGTGTGAGTATTTTCATCTTAGTGGGTGCTCTTCGAGCCCAGTGCTCTGCTTATATTGAGATATTTTCTGAGCGCGTTGACACAACTATGAACACACACACACACACACACACACACGCTGCTCCTTTGTGTACAGCTGTGCTCCTCGGCTCTGGTTCATCTCTAATGTTCTGAACTTGGCTCAGCAAGTTCATTGTTATTCATTTCAATGTCATCCCGAGCGCCCCTGTGAGACTCCAGTCCAGCTTTCCCATCGTGGGACTGTGTTTGTCGCACACACACACACACACACACACACACACAAACCTATTGTTTCTGCAGCAGGATGCTGTGGTCCTCCGGGTAAACGTGTGTGCTGACTGTATCAGAGGACACCGTGAGCCGGTTCTGCTGCATCCCACGACTGCAAAGTTCAGTTCTCAGGTGGTTTGTCGCAGCGAGAGCAGGTGCACAGAGGCTGTCGTCTTTATTTTTGCTGAGGCGGCTGTAGTGGATTTGAAATATTACAATCTGATTTTAGGTTTTCACATGAAACCAAATAAATCCCCCCCAAAAAATCTCCCCCTTGAACTTTTTTTGTTCATGTTTAAAAAAAAAAAAAATTTAAACAACCTCTTCAGCCTACTTTCCCCTCTTATTCTGGTGCCCTTCACTGTCTTCCTTTCTTTCTTTTCTTTTACTTTCTCCGTCTGGCGCTAGAAAACCAGGGGCTGCAGTTTGCTTAGCTGAGTCCATAAAGAGGCGTCTTAAAAAGCTGTGTTAACAGACCAACAAAGCTTTAAATGTGCCCCCCCCCCTCTGTGAGAAGGGGGGGGGGTGGTTCCCATAGGGATGTAGCGTGGCGCTCCATTGGTAGGCCTCTATCCCGGCCTCTCATTCAGCCCGACGCTCAGTCACGGCCACTTATGGTAGGAGGGGGAAAAAAAAATCACACAATTCAGCCCGGGCCTGATCCAATGACATGTTTTTTTAATGAGGTGGCTCTATGTCTTTGTTTGGGTGCCGCATTCAAGTCCGGACCTAGAGCAGGTCCCTCTGAATAAGACGCAAGGCCACGGGCCGGGCACACAATCACAGGGGGCTCGGCTTCTGTCGAGCCGGTGAATGGCACTCCACGCTTTGCACCGGAACAAGCAAAAAAAACTCTGGGACTCTACACACAAAAAGAAAGTTTCATTTCTGCAGTGTTTTTTGTGCCGTTTTTTTTTTCTTTTTCCGTCCGCGTAAATATTGTTTAAAAGACGTCGATTGCTTTTTATTCGTATCGCAAATCGCAAAACAGGAGTTATGTGGAGCTGCTTTGCACGTATTTATATATCGTTAACAGAATCGCTTTCGAAAGCGGTCGGGAATGAAGTGGCGGTCAAAAGAAGTGCCCGTTAGCCATTTCTAGCCTCTCCGATTATTTTCCTTTTTCCGGGGTCATTCACAGTGAGAGAGATTTTCTTTTTTTTTTTTTTTTAGTGCTCTTCCATTTTCACCGCCGCGTGTGTGTGTCTTTTTTTCAGAACACGCCACACCATACATCACACACATATGTGCAGGTGTCACACGCCGTGTGTGTGTGTGTGTGTGTCTGTGTGTGTGTGTACATCTGCGGGCGTGCCAGCCGCTCATTGGCTCGTATGTTCAGGGGTTGAGGACTGTCATTAAACTGTCCGCCTGCATCACCGGCCTCAACCATCAACCCCTGCCCGGCTGTCCGTTCTGCTTCTCGCTGGGACACACACACACACACACACACACACACACACACAAGCACACACCAACTGATTCACTTGGCCTTCAGCCAGGATTCACATACACAAAGCATACAGTATGTCTCCTCACACTCCGCACATGAACTGATACATGATTTTTGGAAGACTGACATTAAACCTGATAGTTTGATATTAAAGCTGCAGAAAGCTAATATGTTCTGTCAGTATTTGTTTTCTTCTTCGTGCCAATAGAACTGCAAACAATGGAGAACCCTCACAATGAAGCAGCGTCTATACTTCTGACCCCTTTTGGCGAGAATGTGACTCGTTTAAAGTGTTTTTATTTTCAGATTCTTCCATTTGAAGGACTTTTAGAGAAAATATTTGAAAGAAATATATGTAATTTTGTGCAAGACATTATTTCTTTATTTCTCAGCCCTTCCGATTTTTATTGAGGCCCTTCAGGGGGTCCCAAGCCCCCAGGTTTGGAGCGACTAGTGCAGCTCATCATGTGAGACCAAGCCAAGTGTTATCAGAACGGTTTCCATCTTCAACTTCGACTAAATAATTGCACAAAAAAAAAGGCAATTCAACATATTTATATAAAAAAACGAAAAATGCTCAATAAAAAAAAGGAGAGATAAATAGAAAGAAATTATGCCATTTTAACCACAGGCCAATATTTGGGCTCGCACACTGCTCCGCCCCCCCCCCCCCAATGAATCCTCCTGCCCCGGATTCTGAAGTGCTCCTCCAGCCTCTCAGACCGCCGGCCCCATCAGCCGGCCCTCCTCGTCTCTCTAAATTTAGTCCGACTCTGTTCTTCGCTCACGTTCAAGGCCGTCGTAACGAGGAATTAGTATGCAGAGAGGCAGACGGACGGCTCTGTGGATTTAATAGGCAGCTAGACTGGAGGAGAGGACTGGAGTGGAGGGGTGGGAAGAGAGAGAGAGAGGGGTGGGGTGGGTGCATCTCTAGTAGAGTGGGAGTTAAGCATGGCCCATCCTCCCGCTCCCTTCCCCTCTCTCCCCTTCATCGCTTCGTTCCCCATGCCCTGTCCCAAACCTTAATGGGACGTCAGACGGACAGGGAGAGCAGCATCCACCCCCCTTGTTGTCTCTCCCCCCCCCCCCCCCCCTACCTTCCCCCATGCCCCTCTTTGCAGCACCCATAGCTGCTCCCCTTGGTTCTCAGGGGGTCCCAGACATCCTCCACTCCTCAGCCTCAACTCTGCATAAATTAGGCCCGTCTCCCTGGTGCCTCGTCAGCCGGTCGGGGCACCCCTGGCCTCGGGTCCCGCCGTCTCCCAATCTGCTGTTCCCCTCTCTCCCTTCATGCTGTCGCCCTTCTGTCTCCCTCCACCTCCCCCCCCCCCAATCTACTGTAAACCCCTCAGTCCTCGACTCATTCGGACCAGACGTCCTCGAGCCGACAGCGCTGCTTTCTCGTGTTTTAAATGTTGCCCTGCTCCACTTCCTCTTCTTCCTCTTTTTTTTTCTCCTTCAACCCTAAATCCCTCGACACGCTCACTCCCACCTCACCTGCTTTATATTCTCCACATTCTCTCCATCTATCTCTACTTTCCTTTATCCTTGCAGCACGGTGTTACCCAGATCCGAGCCCTCTCTCTCTCTCTCTCTCTCTCTCTCTCTCTCTGCTCTCCTTTTCAGCCAGGATATTGTTTACATCTGTCTTGCTAATCACTGGCAGAGCCTCTCTAGACCTCACAGATGTTGCAATAATACGGGGGATTAGCCAGCTTAACACTGGGGCTTATTTGGGGAGTTTTCCCGGTGGGCTGGCAGCGAAGCCCCGTCAGCGCCTCTGAATTTGACCTTTTTTTTTTTTTTTTTTTTTTACTGTTTCCCTCTGTGCTAAGATCTCTCCGCCACGCTCCTCTTTGATTTGTGATTCTTTTTTTTCTTCTTCTTCTTACAAACGTCTTGAATGCTGATGTTGAATGTTATCCAGATCGGTGCTCTGGGCTCTCGCTGCCCGCCGCTACATCGGCGCTTGAATTAAACGCAATTACGGAGCTAAACGAGAGATTTAGCAACAAACAAACCCCTGCTCTTTCTCCTGGTGCAGTTTAAACATTTTACTCATGAAATCCCACGTGCATATTCATAACCGTCACACCGTAGGTCACTCCAGCCGTTATCGCCGCGATATACTTTCTACTTGTATTTCCCGGGGCTCCTCCATCCTCGCAGCATCGCTGTCACGGTGTAGCTAGCTAGCGCCGCGTTAGCTGCTTCCTCTGCTTCCTCATGCTTCTTCTGCTTCCTCATGTTTCCTCTGCTTCTTCTGCTTCCTCATGCTTCCTCTGCTTCCTCATGCTTCCTCATGCTTCCTCTGCTTCTTCTGCTTCCTCATGCTTCCTCTGCTTCCTCTGCTCCCTCTGCTTCATCTGCTTCCTCGTGCTTCCTCTGCTTCCTCTGCTTCCTCTGCTTCTTCTGCTTCCTCATGTTTCCTCTGCTTCTTCTGCTTCCTCATGTTTCCTCTGCTTCTTCTGCTTCCTCATGCTTCCTCTGCTTCCTCTGCTTCATCTGCTTCCTCGTGCTTCCTCGTGCTTCCTCTGCTTCCTCATGCTTCCTCTGCTTCCTCTGCTTCCTCTGCTTCTTCTGCTTCCTCATGTTTCCTCTGCTTCTTCTGCTTCCTCTGCTTCCTCTGCTTCCTCTGCTTCCTCATGCTTCATCTGCTTCCTCTGCTCCCTCTGCTCCCTCTGCTTCCTCTGCTTCCTCATGCTTCCTTTGCTTCCTCTGCTTCCTCCTTGCTCTCCTGTTTAACTCGCCGCCGTAAGATAATTAGACGGCCTTCCTCGGACTCAGCATCTCCGCTCGCTTCTCGCTCTGCGTCACGCGGAGCAACCGAGTCCTTGTTTTATGACCAAGCAGATCTAGGGTCTGTCTGAGACACTCGGTGTGTGTGTGTGTGTGTGTGTGTGTGTGTGTGTGTTTGGGGTCAATGTGTTTCTGTCTGGATCCTAATCCCAAAGGTGATATTAGTCTGGTAGGGGGGCGGCCCATCCCCCCCCCCCCCCCCCCCCCCCCCCGATCCCCCCTGTGTTTATGTGTGCGTTTGCGCTGCAGGCGTCGGGGTCAGCGAGGAAGCCCAGACAGGCTCTACCTCGACCTTTGACCCATGACTGTCTGCTAGCTCAGGGGTCGTGCACACCATTGATACAGACAGCTGATAGACGCGCAAAGTAACGTACATAGGCACATGCACAACTGCCCTCCCCCCCTCCCCCCTCCAGTAAACATTAACAGTGTTGTTGTGTGTCTGGAGTCGTGACGACATAAACAGCGTCATCCCAGCAGGCCGTGCGTGTGTGCACAGAGCGCACGTGCACGTGATTTAATAAGCTGCAGATAGCGAGACGTATACAGCCACAATCAGTCTGCTCCCCGCATAAAGTTTAATTAAATGTTGTCGCAGGACACCCAGAGTCAGAGATTACATCACCGGACTAATTAACACAACGGGAGCAAGTCTTCTCTTCACTAATCGGCCCTTTTATTCGTTTGCTCGTGCCTCCTCAGATGCGGCCGGACAGGAAGAGGAAAAATCCGCCATCGACCGCTGGATGCACGTCATTAGAGTCCGATTGTGCGTTGCAGAGCGCGCGCGGTCCTTTTGTGGACGTGGACCTTTTGTGGTAAGTCGTAAAGCGCTTCTAAAAAGGTAAGTTGGAAAAAAAAACAGATTGGATCAATTTAACAGCTGTCTGAAGTGTAAAACGGAGCTGCCGAGCAATATTTTCCTAAATTAGTTTCATTAGATACGAATTACTGTATTTGAGAGCAGTTTTAGGTCGGAGATTGGATGAGACCCCAAAGGGTTTTCCTTCTTTTCATTCAGTAATTTACTTTTTAATATTTGACTGTGAAAATCGTTTGACGAGAGTTTATCGCCGTCGAATTACTTTCCTCTTCTTTTTTTTCTGCGAGACGTTGCGTACACATACAAACTCACGCAATCTTTCTTTCACAGTTAATGAACTCATTCATTGTGGAATGATTGCAGAATCCCAAGAGTGTTGTTGCCCTGATATGAGATATATTTTTCAATAAAGTTGAACGATATGTGCAATTAAAACTGTCTCCTGTTGTTTTTCTTCCTCTTCTATTCGATTCTTGTTTGTATATTCAAATGTTTGGTTTTGTTGCTGATATTACAGCTGAAGCCAATATGTCATTTATTTGAGTAAATGTTGGTTTTCTGAGAGAATGTTTATGAAACTATTCTACTATAAGTTTTTCTTCTCACATGATTTTTTTTGTGGGGGCCATCTGGTCCTTTAAAATGTCTTTGTGGGTAATTTTCCTGCACTAATATGTCAAAGTAGTACAGTTGTATTGAAGGGGCAATGTTTACTAGTTTTTCTACTTCACTAACAATAATTATGTTTAGTTTATGCCTCTTGAGAGGGAACATTTGATTCATATCTCAAGCCTAAGTGACTATCCATCGTCTCCAAATGAGGGGAAATCGAGTTTAGAGCTGCTCCCTGATTGGCCACAGACAGCAGGTGACAGGATATGAAAGGTTGTGGAAGAAAGAAACTCAACGCCTGCACACAACCAACGATCCTCACGTAACAGTCAACAAATCCACCAAAACACCAAAACCAACGATGGATTGACGACCGCCAACGGGAGCTTCCCGTCTCTCCAAAGCGTGACGTTCTGACATAATGTCCCCGGGCTGTAAACACTGTGTATTAGTTCGCTGCTGAAAGTAGTCCCTAAATGTGTCACATTTATTCCTGTTTGAATGAAGAAAAAAAAAAATATATATATATATATATATATATATATATATATATATATATATACCAACGGGCTTTGGGCTGAGAGTATTAGGAGATGATCTATGTTGGTTTTGCAGACGACAACAATAACACAGAAATATTGCCAATGTCTTTTCGTTCCAAGATGTGCGATGAGAAGCTCACTCGGATTACTCTGATTATTCCGGCAGCGGCTGAAGGGTTGGAAGGGGAACAGTTACACCGAGTGGCCTAAATCTGTGGTGTCAATTAGGTGCCTTTGTTTGTGTGTGCGTGTGTGTGTGTGTGTGTGTGTGTGTGTGAGCAGCGTGGGTGTTGAAGCGAGTTGCTGGACCTGAAGGAAACTCTGAACAATGATACACATTCATAACCGCACACACACAAACACACACACACACACACTGCTCCGATGTTTTGTGGGGATCACACCTCCTTTTGTTTTCCAGTATAGAGGCGATGCCCCAGTGCCCCCAGTGTGCTCCACTGCTCTGGCTGAAATGGGCTCCTTGCCCCCCCCCCCTCCTTTCTCTCACCCCCTCACTCGTCCCCTCACTCGCTCCGGGTTCCCAAAGCCCTCGGCCTCCCCCTGACTGGTCCTGACCTGAAAATTAGGGCCAGGCATAAAAGGCTACTGTGTGTGTGTGTGTGTGTGTGTGTGTGTGTGTGTGTGTGTGCGCACCACGGCCCTGAAAGAAAGTAGGAGATTATCCCATTCTGTGTGTCCAGTCACCAGTGCAGTATTGACCACGGCGGGCCACCCAGGGAGCGTCCAGCCAGCCGTGAGATGGCCTGATATACATGCTTACTGGCCGTGCTAGATTCCCCCACTCTCACCAGGGACACGGCCAGACCCGACAGGGTGGACGCTTTCCAAACACACTGGAGTCTGTATACGCGCTGGTTACCCACCCCCTCCGTACACACACACACACACACACACACACACACACACACACACACACACACATTTCAGTGTACAGTGAAACACAATGCCATCAGGTCGTTTTTCTGTGTCCTGTGAGGCGAGGCGGAGGTCATCGGGAAGGTGGGAAAGCTCTTTAATGGTGGGAATGATACCATAACACCTATAGATAGAGTTACGGATCATGTCACATGCGCTCTGTGCACGGCGGTCAACTCCGACGGCGAGGCGTGGTGGCAAAACACCGGCGTGCAACATCGTTGGCTTTGTGTTGGGAAATAAAATTACTTGTCTCTCTCTTTTTATGTATGTGTTTTCTTCTTCATACTCATCTATATTTTTCCCCCAATGTTTGATGTATAGTCCATGTTTTCTTTTGCTGTTCTACCTTTTTGCCGTCACAAAAACACAAGAAACACAGGAAATAAAAACATTTATATTTCACATGTTGTGATTTTAAACTTCCACCTCACAGACAGCAGCCTCTCGGAGCTTCATTGAAACTCTTTTCCACTTGTTTGTAGCGTCCCCATCGTTGACCTTGACGAACCCCTCAGGGGTCAACTGATTGTCTTTTAATTGCTCCGCTGTTTGTTTGTTTATGAGTCTCTAAACATCCCCGCAACACAAAAGGCCTTTAACAGAGCTCAGGCAGTAAAAAGTGTGTTTTCTTTTTACCGCACAACTACAATTAAGGAGAGCAATGAAGATAATGCAATGTATCCTTTCATTGTTTCCATTTGCTTCACCGCGACCAGCTGAATGTGTCTGAATGAAACAACCGGCTTTCATTCATTTAATTTACACGAACAAGGTTAAAATATAGTCACGTTATTACTGCGATGCGAAGAATAAAAACATCTCCCGACACTTTGCTGTAATAAATGTCGGCCTTTTGTTATTTTAC
>NC_046969.1:23102078-23142078 GCF_009769545.1 Cyclopterus lumpus | reverse complement strand
TTTATAGTCGCGGCGGCCTGATTTGTTTTTGCTTCTTTGCTTATGAGAGTTAACGGGGGAAACGTTAACAGGCCTGTTTATGTTTGATAAAATGCCTCTCAAGGCTTGTTTTCCTTTTTTTTTTTTCTTTTTCCAACACTGGTGAATTTATGCAGTGCCCATGGCGCTTGAGAAGATGGCCTTCAAAGTAGTGAGGAACCCAGCCACAGGGGCGTGAACACGCGTGTGTGTGTGTGTGTGTGTGTGAATGCATTTGTGTACTCTACGTTCTCTCCTCAGCCTCCCGCGGTGTGACATCTCCGCCCCCCCACCAGTATGAGCTCAAAGTCAAAACAGCAGCTCCGAAAAATACATCCAAAAAGGACATTACAGCCGAGGACGCCGTCGCACCGCATCCGGGTCTGATTTAGTTTCCGAGGGAGGCTTTCTAACCTCCTCACCTTTCACACACCGGATCCAGGCCGGCCTGCATGGTGTGAACGCTGTATATTTGTGTGTATTCTTATTTTTTCGCCCAAATATATATATATATATATATATATTGTGCATTTGTGTGTGTGTGTGTGTGTGTGAACAGCTTATTGTCTGCCAGCGCTCCAGCAGGGGGCTTCAAAGTGAATTATTCATGCGAGATTTGAATACATGCAAATGGTTCACTCCCCTCTTCTGGCACGGATCCAGGTTACCTATGGCAACGGCGCTTTCAAGAAGCATCTTTTGCCACCCCTCCTCCTCCTCCGACCATGTTGTCCACCCAGTGGCATTGTTTCGATTGTTGCAATACCAGGCTGGGTGGCTGGGTGGCTGCGCACCGTGGGGTGGCAGAATATCCCACGATTCATAGTCAAGGTCATACAGGAAGGAGAGGAGGAGAGATGGAGGGGAGGAGAGATGGAGGGGAGGAGAGGAGGAGAGATGGAGGGACGACTGGGAAAGAAAGGGAACCGGTTTCAGGTGGTGAGCGGTGCCATCGGCCGGGCACGCGCTCCCCTCCCGTCCAGGTTTAGTCACAGCTCATGAGCACTAACCAGATCAGCAATAATAACCTGTGAATGCAGCATACCATGACTCAAATATTTGATTTGAAACGGTTATCAGGATGTCACTAACACATATACATGTTTTAAATAGTAAGTATTAGTGCAGTATTGAGTAAAGTTAGAAAGTATTAGGTTACATAAATAAACTCATTTTGATATTAGGATTTGGGTTAATGTGTACTTAACATATATTCGATAGACGTGTAAGAAAAATGTGCTGTTTGCATGTTATGTAATGTGTGATCAAAATGTTCAATAAACATGTTGCTGAAAATGTTTGTGCGTTTAATGTGTGTATTAACGTTTTCTTTATAAATAAATTGTCCACAAATAAAAATATATATCAAAGATGGTGCATGAAAAAATAAAAATGTAATTATAATTCTCTTTCAGTTTCACTATGATCATTATTTTTGACATCTTTGTATAAAACATGCACGTAAAAAACTAATTACATAAATTATTTATGCGATGTCTCCGTGTGTAATTTCCCTCTGCAGTGTTTTGATGTTTTCCAAAAATGTTAAAACCTCCAGTGACATAAAACCATCCCATAAAATACCAGTCAGAGTGGCTCAGTGAGCGGAGGGGGGGGGGGGGGGGGGGGGGGGGGGGGTCAAGTTCAGGCCACGAGGAGAACTGACCTCCACGATGGACCCACAGAGAAGAGGAGCCACTCAATGCTGCCATCTACTGGAGGTGAAGGGATATGCGGACACACGAGCGCACGCGCAGTGTAATCCATCAAATGATACAGTATTTAGACTGTAATTTACATGATTATGCATTAGATATCATTTATTAATACTTTAGGTGTAACTAAAATATCAGTCTTTGAGGTAAATATAGGTGCAAAACACAAAAACAACCAGTCATTGATATCATGGTTATGTAAGTAAGACCACAACAAAGATATAGTCAGTGAACGCAACATTACCAATTGAAGATCTTTGTCTATTGGGACCATTTCTATTTAACGTGGCTTGGTTTATCCAATGGCGCCCTCTAGTGGCCAAAAGGGCTCATCGCTCCCAGCTGTGGGAGGAATTACTCTATATTGAAAATGTGAATGTAAAATTATTCACATGAAACGTATAATTGAGTTGAATGCTTTGGCCATTTTCTTTTTTGAATTTATTTTCAGGCTAACAGCTCCTTAAAAACAATGATACAACAATGACATAGTAATATGCACATAAAACAATATATATATTTAGATTTATTTGATTTGCGTCCACTCATTAGACATATTTATGAGATTACAACTCCTCATGCCAGATGGACAGTGAGACTGTGCAGTCCTGCTGACATGATGACCCTCCTACAATCAATCTTAATTCAACCCTCAGTGGCACCATCTAGAAATAAAAAAAATTAAACATATTGCATAATGACCGTTTCATTAAAATCCATACCCCCCCCCCTCAGTTCATTTGAAACGACCAAAAGGAAAAACAAAAGCAACGCGATTAGAATTGAAATAAAAACGTCCCTCCAAATTAAAAAAAAAAAAAGCAATAAAAATCAAGTTATCGCTGTCGTCTAATAAAGTGCGAGCATTACCTTATTAAAGTGCTCCGTATTTTCCATGAAAAAGAACATAACTTCTCTGGACCCACCGTTGCTCCGTTCATCCCTCGCGCCGCCCTGACAGGCGACGGGATTTTCAAAACAAAAGTTGGGATTGCGAGAACGACGATTTAAAAAAAAAAAAAAAGAAAAAGACACTTATTATTTCCTCTCGCGCTCCACCTCCCGTCAGTGAATCCTGATTGTGCGTTTACGTGAGTGTGAGAAACGGCATTTCTTTGTGCACAACAGATCTCCTCCTCCTCCTCCTCCTCCTCCTCGAAGGGAAACGGACCGTGCGGCTGGACGGCCTCTTATTGCTGCCTCCTCCCGTCACGCCAAGTCTTCTTTTTTTTGTTGTTGTTTTGTTTGCGACTTCAGTGTGCGAAGTATCCCATCCGATGCAGTTTGAGCAGAGAGCTGTGCGTGACGTCGAACGTGGTGAGGCTGATCCCCACGGCGATGGGCCCTTTAATCCAGTTCATGCTCAGGCCCTTGTACAGTCCGCGCATGACGCCCTCCTGCGCTACGATCCCGCGCATGGTCCCCAGGATGGTGGCGTACGACGAGCCGGTGACGCCGGCCGTCTGCATGCGCCGGCGCACCACGTCCAGCGGGTAGGAGGCGGACTGCCCGATGAGGCCGGCGCAGGCGCCAAACGCCAGGCGCTCCAGGGGGTACGGCTGGGGTCGCTTAGTCTTCTCTGGAGCGGAAAGGAAAAACACAAAAAGGAAAGAAAGAGTTCAACATTTAATATCGGAAAATATCACTTCACTGAACCGAACGTAGACATTTAAAGGGCCAGCATGCAGGATTTATTAGCAGAAAGGAAATATATCACTCGTATCTGTGTTTTCATCATCTTAAGAGTTGCCACGTGGCACGTAGCTGCCATGTTTCTACGGTAGCCCAGAACGGACAAACCAAACACTGACTCCGAAGTTCTCTGAGGTGCTCGTGAAACTACGGTAACGCCAGAAGCAACACGTTGTACCGCCAAACACCGTCTGACTTCTGTTGCTGCCAAAGTGGCGTCCTGTTACGTTAGCGCATGTTACCGGCTAACGGTACCGCCGTCTTGGAAAGGGAGGGGTGAGCGGAGGGGTGTCCGGGTGGTTGCATTCGGCACCCGCTAAGATCGCCACCAAATCTCCCGCACTGCCCCTTTAAGAAAGAGAAGTAAAGTGGTCGGTACCGGTGTGCAGCTTCTTGAGGGTCTCATATGTGAAGAATGTGATCCCCGCGTATGGGATGACACCCATGATCGTGGGCGTGAAGCCTCTGTAAAGGGTCCTGACGCCCTCCTCTTGGGAGATCCGCACAAAGACGTGCATGATGTTGCTGTACCTGTCCCGAGACAAAGCATGTTATGTGACATTAAAAAGGGACAGTGGCAAGGCAACACATATACATAAGAGAGGGAGCCCTCGGTGCACGGTCGTGGGTGCTATGGGACTCGAACAAACAGGGGTTGGGTGCTTACATTTCTCTGGCTGTGACTGCCATCCTGGCTCGCACCATGTCCAGAGGATAGGTGAGCATCGCCGCGGTGGTGCCGGCCAGGGAGCCGGCCAGGAAGCGTTGGAAGGGAGGCAGAGCTCTGAAACAAACACGAGACATCTGTAGTAAATAATAATAATAAAAACCAAGACTAAGAGTCTACAGCCACGCTCTACTCACTTCCCCTGGTAGCCGTAGTAGCCCCCCAGTAGCTCTTTGTACTGGTCGTGAGAGCAGAACTGGATGGCAGCGTAGGGCATGACCCTCATCATGGTGGCGGAGTTCCCCCTCCACAGGCTGAGCAGCCCATCCTTCATGTAGGAGCAGTAGATGAGCCTGAAGGCCTCCTGGGGGTGATGGACACGCTGGGTTAGCCGCAGAGACAGACGCCCCTCTAAGGAGCTAACGTGATAATCTTAGTCTGTTCGAGGGGCCGCAATCACGTGTGGTTTTTAGGAGTGATTGTGTACACACACACACACACACACACACACACACACACACACACACACACACACACACACACACACACACACACACACACACACACACACACACACACACACACACACACACACACACACACACACACACACACACACACACACACACACACACACACACACACACACACACACACACACACACACACACACACACACACACACACACACACACACACGCACACGCACACACGCACACACGCACACACGCACACACGCACACACGCACACACGCACATGTGTGTGCGCCAGTGTGGCTGTGACATAATAGGGTAAAATAATACGAGAAGAAAGATCTACCAGGTGCATCCCAGAGGTCCAACTAGGGTTGTTTTGTTATTTATATTAATTAAGTAATTGTTTAATATATAAAATGTAAAAAGACATATGATTTACAATATTAGAGGAAGTGATAACTTTTCTTAAAACACTTTATTTTCCTTTTCATTAAAAATTCTTTGCAAAATCCTCTTAGTAGCGCCCCCACCCCCTCCCCCTCCAGACTCCGGTTCCCCCTCCGGTAAACACCGTTAGCTCGCTCTGCTTTATCACCACCGTTTTCAAAACTGCGCTGTTAGCACAGTTAGCCGCGGGCGCCATGTTGAGAGCCATCGAGAGGCAGTCGAAATGCTCTCAATCTCAGATCCTGCACCTTGAAAAAGATATTGCACCTCCTGCGTTTTTTTATTTTATGTATATATTTATTTATAGAAATAACAACATCTCTATATGACCTACTACTTGTTGTTATTATATATATATATATATATATATATATATATATATATATATATACACACACACAATTTGATTAATTGTGCAGCCTTTATTTAGAATTGTATATAAAATAAAGAAATATTCATATGAGAATGTGTAAACACCAAATGTTTTTTTGTTTATTTATACTTTCAATAAATCAATTATCAAAATTGTCACCAATTAATTACCAGCATTAACACATTTTACCACGCCTTTTAACTTTGTCCTGCCGGTGTAGGAACCTGAACTCACCTTGGCTGAGAATCTGTTGGAGGACACTGTGGAGACACAAGAGACTCGGGGTTAAAGATCACACTTCTCCCTCGAGGGCTGAACATCTACTAAGAGGATTAGCGGTCACGAGACATCGTTGTGTGCATGCAGCGTCGTTCTCGCCTTGGAAAATGATCTTGGTCCGGTCCAGAGGGGCGATGACCGTTTTGGCGATAGCTCCAGCGATGGCCCCGCACAGCAGGGAGTCCAGCACCGTCCATCTGGGCCTCAAGTCCTGTACGGGGGACGCACATGTTTCACATGGGCTCTGCTTTGGAAGACATCGTTGTCAGACTACAACATCAACAACAACGAAATAGCCAAACACTGGCCCTTCAAGATATCTGCACGACCCATTCATTCATGTTGCCATTCGGCGGCCGGTTTATCCTTATAAAACATTTAACAGGGACGTCATGTGTGCATCATCCCTCAGTAAAGTCACTGGGGCACAAACACCTGCACATGAATCACAAGAGATAAGGCCAACCGTTGCTCCACTGAAGGAAGGGCCAGTTGAACCCAATAAACAACCAGACCGACTGATAAGAAACTTAAACCGTAGTTTTGACCCACTTTTGAAAATCCGTCATTTACACGTTTAAATTAGGATGCACATATTACAGATTACCATATTGGTGTGCGAGTACATCAAGAGAGATGCAAAAGACTGAAGTTAAAGTCAGAGTATTTGCATAATGCTCAGGATATAAAGTACCTTCCTCTGGAGTCAATTGTCCTCAGCTTTGTTATATTATTTCATATATTTATTAACAATAAAAAAAAAAAATTTTAATAAATATTGTCTAGTATATTCACACATTCGAAACCCTGTGATACGACAGTAAAGGCCTGTCAGGATTGTCCTTCTTCAACACTACTTAAAGAGTTTCTTGGTAAACTAAAGGCCAGATTTAGATCAGCTGTCACCTCATTGCTAATTCCAGCGATGCGCCGGTTGTGTTGTGGCAGAGAAGCAGGCGGCTCCATTGCCCCGAGCCGGAGAGTCCGGTTGGGTTTATGGGGTAGAAATCACATCACAATAGGATATCGGAAAAACTATTTTTTTATTTAAATAGCTCCTATTTAAAAAGAGATTATTTAAACGGTGCCTATTAAAAAGAGATTATTGAGAGAGTATTGTGTTTAGATGTGTGACGACTAAATCGATACGTTTTCAGCCGTTAAGTAAATTGCCAACTATTTTGATAACAACTTTAATCGAGTACATTTTCTGATTCCAGCTTCTTAAATGTGAATATTTTCTCTTTTTTTTTTTCCTTCCTCTTTGACAATAAACTGAACATGTGGACATCTGAGGTCATCATCTTGGACTTTGAGAATTTTTTCTGACATTTTATAGAACAAACAACTAATTTTGTATGTTCTTTTTAAATGCAATGTACTCACCGCCCAATAAGTACAACACTTGAGATTTGCAAATAGCTGATCGTCAGGGTTTCATTACTCTCAGGTTAACGATGTGATGTTGACCCATTTTCCACGCAGCCATTTGTAAACAAGGTCAAGGATATTGTGGTCCATAACAGCTGCTCTAAATATATATATATATATATATATATATACATATACATACATCACATATCGGCATCAACGTGAACACGTGCGCGAGTATTAACAGAAACAATGATCGTGCTCACTGTTGCTTGGCCGGAGGGGGGCAGAGCCAGCCCGGTGGCCTCGGACACTGGAAGGGGGCTCTGGTGGTCGCTCACGTGGGGGTCCATGTGTGCCCTTCACGGGTTAACAAGGCTGTCGGAGAACTCAGTCAGTCATCCAGGAATGTGTGGGGAGCGGGGGGAAGCCACCCACTGGAGGAGGAATGAAATTAAAAAAATATGGAGGAGAATAACCAAAACAACAGCCAGCCATGACGCACAGCCTCAGTCACACTGACAGCTCGTAAAGGCAGCTCTCTGATCCGATTACTTTACAGCACACTAAAACAAATACTACACAGATTATCAAATATACAATCTTGTACTTTTTCTTCAACTAATGGGTGCTGATAAAAACAACAACAACAACAACCGCACCTGGATTAAATCAACGCGAATCAGAGTTATGCAAAAGATATGAACAGGCACGTGAATGTCACTTAAATGCTGCATTTAATTACCTTTGTTTTCGTCCGTGTTTACAAGCCTGACGACACTCTGCCGCTGCAGATTCTTGCACAGTCGGGAGGCTCGCTCACAACTTGCGTGTCCGCCTGCTGCACGTCTCCTTTCCTTTGCTTTCCTTTCCTTCCCCCCCACCCCGTGTGTGTGAAGACGGTCGCTGTGGACAGGTGCGGAGCGGCGGCGCAGTGTGTCGCGCTATTTATAGACGACGAGCGACGAGCGAAGTTCTGCCGCCGCCTGGTTCTGCGCACAAGATTATTTGGGTCTTGAAAAAAAAAAAAAAGGAAAAGAAAGAACTGGGGTAGTGTTTTGGACTACAATACCCACGAGCGAGTCGCGTTGTTCGGAGAGGAAATCTCGCGAGTTTATCTAAAACGTCGGGTTGCCAGTTCTGCTGATATCAGTCTATGCTGCGTTCATTACATTTTGAGTTTTCGGAGCAGTTTCAACACACACAACAAAGTTGAACAAGTGCGTGGTTAAATTAATTAGTTATCCACAGTAAAGTGCAATGATTTGTTTCAAGAATGATCAATTTCAGAGGTTTTTATTGGATATGAACATTTACTTTTTATACATCTTCCATATGGTTAGTTGAGATTCAGCATATGCATATTGTAGGTTTTCCAATCATAACCTTATTGTGACACATAGGGAAGCACAAATATTCATATTTCTCAATTAAACAGAATGAAGTAAGAGTAGTAGGTCCCACAACATGGAAATTATACAACATTGCTGCCTTCCTTGAGAAAATGGGATCAGTTGTACCCTGTGTTTTTATTAAAAATTGTTATAAATAAATATACAAGTAGAAAGTATTGTATTAGTGTTGGTCATCATACACGGTTAAATGTTTACTTAAAAAAAAAAAAAAAAAGTGATGGATTGGGGGGTTGAAACACTCTGGTTGTGGGTTTTAAAGGACCGAACCTGGCAACCCGGCGGTCTGGCCATAGCGCTGAAAAACTTGTTGTTGTCGGGGAAAATGGCGTCAAACGTTGAGGCCCCGGAGCGCTGGTACCTCGCCCTTCTCGGCTTTGCGGAGCATTTTCGAACCTCCAGTCCGCCCAAAATTCGGCTCTGCGTCCACTGTCTACAGGCGGTGTTTCAGTTCAAGCCGCCGCAGAGGATCGAGGCCCGGACGCACCTTCAGCTGGGCTCGGTCCTCTACCACCACACCAAGAACAGCGAGCTGGCCCGCAGCCACCTGGAGAAAGCGGTGAGGGACCATCGATTCAGGAAAGAGCGGGGATGCGGCGGAGTGTAGGCCGCGGGCGGCGGACAAACGGGCGGACGGCGGAAATGTTGAAGTAGCTCGTTAACGGAGAGAAGGTCAAACGTGGAAAGAAGTTGACATTTAGGATTTTCTTACGCGTTTTTTCTCCTTCTTCTTCTTCTCGGGGCTAAATATGTGTCCCGGGCCGGCCCCGCTTTCCGTCCGTTTTTTTTTATTTTTTTTATTACTGATGTTAGCCACCCCCCAAAAATAAGCCTCTGTACGGGATTATTATCGGTTCATAAAGATGGCAAACACCGACAATGTGACGCCGGTAACATGTTGGTATCTCTTGTTTTGCAGTGGTTCATATCTCAACAAGTCCCTCAGTTCGAAGATGTCAAATTTGAAGCTGCCAGCATTTTGTCAGAACTCTTCTGCCAACAGGTAAATTATCTTTTTTTTTTTTAAAGTATCATACACGTTACATTACCTCATGCATGCACATTGCATTATGGCTTTACGTGCAAGATAATGTATGCATAGTTTTCTTTAAAATATATATATTTTTTTATGATTGATTGTTGACTATCGATACACCATTTCTAAATCAATTTTCAGAATCTGGTGGACTCTGCAAAACCCCTCCTGCGCAAGGCCATCCAGATATCGCAACAAACGCCATACTGGCACTGCAGATTGTTGTTCCAGTTGGCGGTATGTATCAGGGGTCACGGCGGTGCACAGGGGTCACATTGTTGCACTCGCAACAGTCATTTCCAATGCTTTGAGTTGAGAAATGAGAACACACACACACACGTACGACACGTCGCTCACACTTGTGCTGTGTGTGTGTGTGTGTGTGTGTTTTAAAAATTGGATTTTTTTTGTTTGTTTTTATTTTGCAAGAGTCCAGACTTTTGTGACCACAACGTTGTTATTGCTTCTTTCAGCAACTTCATACACTGGAGAAAGACTTGGTGTCGGCGTGTGACCTGCTGGGGGTCGGAGCCGAGTACGCCCGAGTGGTCGGGTCGGAATATACCAGGTAAATGTCCGTGCCCCCCCCCACCCGATCTTGTCGAATGCATATTGAAGCATCTTCTTGGTCCTATTGAGATAAAGACTTCTACGACAAGTGAGCCCTAGCCAAGACGGTGTACAAATGGCAGCATCCAACACATAAGATACAATAGATAAACAAAAAACAAAACTCTACGTCATATAGTGCATGAACAATAGTACTTTACTTTAAGTACTTATTGAAAGCACTTTAAACTGAAGCCCTGAGGTCTTTTAAAAAAAAAAGCTGATCTTGCACATTTGAAACGTTACTGCCTTCTCATCTACGCACCGTGAGGGACAGCCATCCTGCCCCGAGCTACACGGTTCAACGATTGGTCTCGAAGCTTAAATTAGTGACATATTTCAGGGCTGAGTGATGATGCGGCGGGTCCAGTTTAGACAAGGTGGAGGGAGGGCGTGGCAGACGTGCAAGAAAATAGCAATCGACAAACAAGGGGAAAGAATGCGAGCAGCTTAGTCTTTGCTCGACGCCGTGGAAAAACAAAACCCCCGTGTGAATTAGAATTTTTATTTTTGAGATGGTCAGTAGAGTGTTTTAAAGTTTAGACTTCAAACCACGCTAATAGACATGGAAATTGGACAATAAAACTCTTGACGGCAGCCCTGCGCCGTGGCTGACATCACATTCCCAATGTCCCTTTTTACAGAAGCACCACAGAGCCCCAGAACACATGGGATGTCATTTTTGGGATTTATAAAATGATACATCCTAATCCTATCAACGTTGTGTTTAGCTGCTTTTGCAAATGTCATTTGTTTTCCCACCTATCAAATGACAATCTGCTGGTTCAACCAGTTCTGACTTCTTGCTGAAGCATCCCTTTTGCTACCGAAACAACTGTGGCACAAAGTGCTTATGGATATTTATGAAATATTGATTGATTGTGAGAACTGGCTGGTGGAGAAGAAAAAAAAGAAGCTTACTTTGTGTGTTTTTTTTGCTTGTTTAGGGCACTGTTTCTCCTCAGTAAAGGAATGGTGAGTCATCTGCTCTACTTTACCTTTTTTTTTTTTTTTATGCTATTTGTACCGTTGCACCATAACGGTATAAACAAGGATTTATTTGACCGACACCGACATTTGTTTTGTGTCCATCAATAACTATATAGTTGTAATAGTTGTTGTTTTTAAACATCAAATTCTATCAAGTTTTATTTATTAATTTTTTTCTCCCAAGTTGCTGCTAATGGAGAGGAAGCTCGGGGAGGTGCATCCTCTGCTCACGCTGTGCGGAACTATTGTAGAAAACTGGCAGGGAAACCCCATCCAGAAGGAGTCCCTGAGGGTCTTCTTCCTGGTCCTGCAGGTCACACACTACCTGGATGCTGGACAGGTAGGCAAACCGAGTCCTGTTATACATTGATATCAAAGGCGGGTTCGAGGCTATTTCGATGTCTTGTCGCCTCAAACCGCTTGAAGCCGAGACAGGATGGATATATATATATATATATATATATATATATATATATACACATCTTTCTGTTGTGGCGTCCGACCAGGTGAAGAGCGTGAAGCCGTGTCTGAAGCAGCTGCAGCAGTGCATCCAGACCATTTCGACGCTCCACGACGACGAGATTCTGCCCAGCAACCCGGCCGACCTCTTCCACTGGCTGCCCAAGGAGCACATGTGTGTCCTCGTCTATTTGGTAAGAGACGCATCCATTTGATGGGCCTCATTGTCAGGTGACCATGGCTCGTCTGTGCGATTTATTTTTATATATATATATATATATATATATCTATCTCTCCAGTCAAATTGAACACGCCGTCTGTACGGGAGTGAAAAAGAGTTGGCGCTTGCAATCTGTATCACGAGGAGCAACGCCCTGAAAAACAAGGTTTTAATAGACCGTGTGGTGTTGTCGTTTTTTCTTTACGAACATACAATTGAATCTCAATTTTCTATGAAAGAAAAGTTACAAACATGTTATGTTTGCAGACTATTGTGGTTCTTGGAAAGAGAGAAAATGTTCCTTTAGAGGACATTTCAGTGTCGTCCACAAGAGTTTTCAGAAGAACACTTCCCGGGCGTGTCACTGAATTTATTTACCACTTGGTGCTTTTATCCTCTTAAAGAATGCACCACTAATCTGGTGCTGAGCCCGTCGCGGGCGGAGAGAAATAAACCCCACTTACCACACTCGAGACAACATTTGGGTTTGTTTTTTACGACGCATCCTATGACTTTGAAATCAAAAGAAAACCAACAACAATGACTGTCGTCGTGGTGGTGGTGGTTGTTGTTGTTGTCCTTCTAGATAGCGTGACACGTAACGACTCCTTGTCATTTCACAGGTGACGGTCATGCACTCCATGCAAGCGGGCTACCTGGAGAAAGCTCAGAAGTACACAGATAAGGCTCTTATGCAACTAGAGAAACTAAAAAGTGAGTCGCCCCACATGTTGCTGTGCTGCTCTAAAACACACTTTAAAAAAAAAAACAACCATAAACAAACATTGTCCCACCACTCGGTTGTGCCTGATCTCTTACATGTTTCTCTAGTGTTGGACTGCAGCCCCATCCTCTCGACCTTTCAAGTCATTCTACTGGAGCACATCATCATGTGTCGGCTCGTCACGGGCCACAAGGCCACGGCGCTACAAGAGGTACGTGCAGCGAGATAAAAGATCCGGTCCGACAGGATTTGATTTCCGCGGCGTTGTCGGGAGGAGGAAAAGCGACGTTAACGGCCTGTTCTGTTCCGTGCAGATCTCTCAGGTGTGCCAGCTGTGCCAACAGTCCCCCAGGTTATTCACCAACCACGCTGCTCAGCTGCACACGCTATTAGTGAGTCTTTGTCACTTCAACGTTTGTGTGTGTGCGTGTGAATCTGGGTCACTATTTGCAACGCAAATAACAACGCAAAAATTCTAGTTAAATAAGTTTAGAATGTCCACTGAAAACAAATCGAGACATTTAAAAAAAAAAAAAATTGTTAAAATATATATATATATATATATATATATATATATATAGATATTTTTTAATCCATCCCTTTTATTTATGAAGATTCTTTTTTTTTTAAATATTTAAAATACTGTGACTTTAAAACATTTTTTATTTTGAAGGAGTCTCATAGATTCAGCAGTAGACATGTACATAATAAAAACAGGTATAGGAATTTTTTTTTAAAATGATGCGATAGATGGATTTAATTGATTTCGAATACAGTAGGTTTGTATGTATAAGAACTTTGTGAACTTGTCAGGGACGCCGACATTTTTAATGAGAAGCAAACCGCAGTTAAACATTACGAAAGCTCTTCTCTTATTTCTTCTTTTGTTTTGTTTACTACATCCCTGTGTTGTTACAAATGTCCGTCTGTAATGGCCGATCTGTTCCTCTCGTCATATCTCAGGGTCTGTACTGTATCTCGGTGAACTGTATGGATAACGCAGAGGCCCAGTTCACCACGGCTCTGCGGGTGAGTACGCCGTGAATTCCTTCCTCGGGTAGCGTCAGCCGTTTGTTCTCTCCTCTGTCTTAGTCGCCTCGCTCCTCCCCTCTTCCTCTGCCCTCTCTGATCTCAAAGATGTCGTTTGTGTTTCAGCTCACCACGCACCAGGAACTGTGGACGTACATCGTAACCAACTTAGCCAGCGTCTACATACGGGAAGGGAACCGACACCAGGAGGTCAGTGAAGTAATAACGGGTCACTTCTTTAAATTACAACAATGAACTGCAATCAATCACTTTAAATAAACAAAGAGAGAGAAAAAAAAAAAGAGGAAGTGGTTGGTATTCATTATGTCTTATTTGTGATGTGGAAACCGGGTTTGCCATGACGTAGTTTGTCCACCAGAGAGCGCTGATGAGTTCATTCTTCAACTCTTAAAAATGTCCAGCACAATATTTGATGTGATTCGTGTCTTGTTTAGTCAGCGGATTATAGTTATCAACGCACACTCTTATTTTGAAATAAAGGAAACATGAGTAGAGACAAACCTTTTTTTAAATTTTTTTTATTCACTGTACTTCAATAGTGCATTAACTCCATTAAAGAGAGTTTCACACTGTGTGTTCGCACCAGTCTTTTTAGAGCACGTTCAGGGGCTTTTGCACTTCCCTCTCTTCCATTATTTACCACATGTGGCCAAATTAAAAGTCTCATAATGCTCCGAATATTTAGAAACACACACACACACAGACATCGGAAGCATTAAAGTACGGCATCACATTTTGGATTCCCGATGACGCAGGATGACGATCATTTTAAAAACCGATCGTGTTTCCTCCTCTTGGTTTTCGCCTGCGTGAAGTCGGTGTGAACAGGAAATCGGACCAGAACTTAAAATGCAACGATGTAAAAAAAAAAAAAAAAAAAATGACACCGCAGGTGAGAAAGTACCCAATAAATATATTCCTTTTGTTTTGCTTCTTCTTCAGTTGTACAGCCTCCTAGAGAGAATAAACCCAGACCATAACTTCCCAGTAAGGTAAGAAACATACGTTTTTTACAGTTTGCATATCTTTATATATATATATATATATATATATATATATATACATACATTAAAGCAATGCACTTTGTCTAAACCGGATGACATTATTAAACGTGCCGCCCTTGTGTCTCTGCTCTGGCGTTCAGCTCTCATTGCCTCCGTGCTGCCGCCTTCTACATCAGAGGACTCTTGTCCTTCTTTCAAGGACGCTACAACGAGGCCAAGTACGTCGACTGAATGCAATCGCATCCCATTTCCTTGCATCTGCACACATTCCTATATGAATAATATATATATATATATATATATATATATATATATATATATATATCCGCCTTGTTGTGCTGCAGACGCTTCCTAAGGGAAACCCTGAAGATGTCTAACGCCGAGGACCTGAACCGACTGACCGCCTGCTCCCTGGTTCTGCTCGGCCACATCTTCTACGTTCTGGGCAACCACAGAGTAAGACCGATGAATACGAGACAGCTTCACCGAACGCCCGATCGGCGAGGTCACCGGGCCAGAACCGCTCCGTCTCGTTCGCCACAATAATGTTGGCGAAAAGAAAATAAACGTCACATACAGATTTATGAACAATTTATGTAATGAATCGCAATGAACGTGACGAGCTATTTGCCTCATTAGCTCTGACGATTAACTTTTTTTTTTAATGTGGCATTTCACGGCGAATACAGACAACGCGCATACATCAGCTTGTAGTTCTGGTTGTGGCCGGACTGGATGTGAACATCAGGTCAGACGACTCGTCTCGAGATGAAGACGTTCCATGTGTTTTTATGTAAGGTGACAAAGCAACAATATTTTTTTTATAAAGCCACTAGATATAGATCCCAAAATCTATTGACAGAGAAACCCTGAGATAGCGTAGTTATAGAGATACACATTTAATGTTTAGTATTAGAAATGTAATTTAAAACAATGTAATGTACTTTAAAACATACTCGACAAAACAATTAATTTCCCTACAGTAGCTAATCTGAAGCAAAAATTGTAATAACGTGGTGGGGATTATTTATTTTCTGTGCATTAATTATTATTTCGGGGATGACAAGCTGATGTTTTATGCCCACGAGTGATCCAAAAACGCCCCTTTGCGTTCACACATCAGCCTTTTTTTTAATTTATTTTTTTAACGGTTTATATGCGCGGCGGCCTCGTAAAACACGGGTGTGATTTAAAACGCGGTCGTTAATGTCCCGTTCCATCGATCGCTCCAGTGAGCCGGCGCCAGACGCAATCAATGTCATTACCCCCACCGGTGTTTACCCTGCGACGACGCGGCAAAATGGCCGCCGTGAAAGGGGGAGGGGGGGGGGGGGGGGGGGGCGGGCCTATTTCCAATAGGGGGGTTTGCACCCGTCTCTATTTCTTAAACTAAAAGTTTCCCTTTTTTTTTTTCTCCTTTTTTTTTTTTGTAGGAAAGCAACAACATGGTGGTACCCGCCATGCAGCTGGCCAGCAAGATCCCCGACATGTCCGTTCAGCTCTGGTCTTCGGCGCTGTTGAAAGGTACATCGCGATAACTATAAGGCTCTTTTTAATACGTTGACGTTGAAGAAAGGAGGAAAAAAAAAAAAAAAAAAAAGCCCCGCAAAAGAAACGCACCTCTGTCCTCGAGAACTGACGGTGCCGTGCGCTGTGCTTGCAGACTTGAACAAGGCCCTCGGGAACACCATGGACGCCCACGAGGCGGCCCAGATGCACCAGAACTTCTCCCAGCAGCTGCTGCAGGACCACATCGCCGCCTGCAGCCTCCCCGAGCATAACCTCATCAGTGTACGTGACATTCCTAATAGTTTAATTTAGTAGAGCTACGTTCAGCTCAATTCTCTCCACTATGTAAAATGCGCTTTGTAACGAAACATTCTCTTTTCTTGAAATGACAGTTTTAATTATGTCAAAAGAGATATTAGTTAATTGGGGAAAGCCATGCGTTAAACACTCATTCTGTTCTCATATTTAACACTTAGTGGTTTCTTTGACAAACATTTGGAAAAGTACCAGCTGAATATTTATAACCTCATTAACCTGTCTTCATATCGGCATAATTGGATCCACAGCACTTTCTCTCCAATATGTGGAATGTACATTCTTTTTTTATTTATTTTTAATGACGGTTCATGATGTAAATATTATTATACTAGAGGTATTAGTTACCCAGCCCTGCATTTCACTTGTATCGATGTTCTGCGGCGCTGAGGTTTTTATTTTTCTCTCCCTTTTCTGTTTTCTCCAGTGGACCGACGGCCCCCCTCCGGTCCAGATCCAAGCCCAGAACGGCCCGACCACCAGCCTCGCCAGCCTCCTATGAGACCCCCTCCCCTCCCCCCAACCCCCCCTCTGTCTCTCACGTGGCAGAAGCCGGTACATTATCACGAGCGACAGATCGATGCCTGAACAACAACCCGCCGTCAGAACCGCCGTCGCTGAGATTTGAGAGGATTTATTTTATTATTTTTTTAAACAGGTCGCAGAAATTTTTAGGCCTTATCACTTTATTAGTTTCTCGAAGATCGCTTCCTGATTGTCCGTCACTTCTTTTAATGGTTGTAAAGCAATTGCAACCGCTGTCGTGCATGTATTACACACTTTCTGATGGCGTGGACGCGGGGGGCCGGCTCTCTTGACTCTGGGCACATAGCGGCGTATAAAAGGGGCCTCTTGGGCTCGGGCGGAGGCAACCCTTCTCTACGGGTTGCCGGGTTTCTCTTCCATTTGTTGGAGATTTTAAAAGGGGGGAGGGCAGAAAAAAAATGTAGAAGAAATTAATTTATTCATGTTGATATTTTTGTATCTGTTGGTAAATATTTTACATCTTGCCTTTTTTTGTAAGGATCCTGTTTTTGTTTTGTTTTTTCATGCATGGAAGTTTCTAATGTGGACTCCCTGTACACTAGTTTGGGTTGCTAACTAAATAAATTCTTGGTTGATTTTATATTTTTTTTTTGCACAAAAAAAAAACATTCGAAAGAATAAGAGACATCTTGTAATATATTTTCACACATTAATCAGTTGGAAAAACTTTTCTTGGCAGCGTACATTGTATTGGGACAGTCCCCCCCCCCCCCCCCCCCTCCTCCCCGTGGACCGAAATATTGACGAGCGGTGTTTAAATACTTGTGGGTTTTTATATCATTTGGTTTGCCACGTACCCCTTTTTTTTCTTTTTTTTTTTTAAAGCAACACAACTAATGTATTTTTCCATAATATATTAATTCCCTGCCGATGTATTAATTTTTACAAATCAGTTTTAGACTTTTGGAGCTTACGGTAAATCCTTCAGATATTCAAAAAAAAATAATCAAAAGCAAATTTATTTTTATTTTGTTATATTTTAATTTTTTCTTGATAGTTCTACTAAAAAGGTTTCTTTACAGTATGTTTGTATAGATTTGCCACTCGTTGAACCTTTATTGTACAGTGACATTTTATAAAGGCAATTTAGTAAAAGTGTGATATGTATTTTTAGCTATCCTGTGTAGAAATCTCAATGCTTGGTATTTAAGGCACTCTGTAAGGACACAGTTTAAGCTTGAGTACTAGCCATATTCTATCCAATGCCTATGTTTTTAATGCTTACATTGTTTTCAATAATTTTCCAATAAAAATATGATTGAAAATTTGTAATGTACTGATGTTAATATCACGGTTGTTGACATCATGCCTTGTTTTTTAATAAGCGTGTGTGCTAAGTTCTTAATCGTCATGAGACAAACTGGTGAAGAGTTAGTGGTGATGTTTTTTAAGTGACCTGTAGGTGGTGCTAGAGCTTTCAAATGTGTTTATATGCATTCAATTGTCCTAATAATTCAATTCAATTTATGTTTTATCGCCCAAAATCACATATTTGCATCAGAGGGTTTTACAATTTGGACACATCCGACATCCTCTTTCCCGGGACCCTCACATTGGTGCAGGAATAACTTAAGGCTCAGGCTCCCATCCTACTTTAATGTCTTTTCTTCTCGACAAAATATGGAGAAATCGTAATTTTAGGGCTAAACGCTGTCGTATATTTCACTTTATGGATGTCAACTACAAACAGAAGTTACCATTTCTAGAAGAAAAACAGATTTTCCATGTAAACATTACGTGCCGGGAAGTTACCGCCACATTCTTGTGATTCTCAGTCAAATCAAATTGACAAGTCGATGCTTTTCAAAAAATAATATTTATTGTGATTTCTTTTTTTTCTTTTTAGCTCAGTGTGGTTCTCAAACTGTCTTCATTGTGTCTGGGAAGCTTGATTCACTCAAATCTCTCTGTATATGATATATATATTGTAATATGAAGAAGTGGAGATGCAGAGGAAACGTGGATGGAAATGTGGCCACTCAGGAGTAGATAAAACATGCTTTATATGTATATATATATATACACATATACATATACACGGCAGGACCTGGACTTTGTGCTGACTCGGAACCAGTGTTGAGTGATCCCAGGTGACAAGGACTTGCACCTGTTCAATCAGAATGAATCTGCTCAAAGGAGGCCTTTGGCTCAAAGCTCTCTACAAGGCAGGTGGTGCGCGGCGATTCAGAGGTGATCATTATTATTAATATTATCAGCAAGGCAGTCTGAGCAGATCTGCAATCAGCCAGAAATTATAGGGGGGCTCTCAGCAAGCGATGATAACCAGATCACAAGCAAGCAGTGTCCCTGCATGGTGAGCTCATGATGTAGTCTAGATGTGTCACATGGTGCGCTTGTGTCTCTGCGTGTACTTCAGGGGCAAACTGACCAGGTACACCCACCCAGAGGACAACCACGCGCCTCAGAGGCTCTCAGTCCAGTTTGGCGCTGGACTCTTAATTGCAAAAGTAGTTTATAGTATCGATTGATCCTGAATCTGCTCCAGGGTTCTCCTGAGGCCGCAGGACGATCCTGATTGGTTGGCATGGAGACAGATCCACGGAAATGTCTACTTTGCAACCAGTAGTCCTGCACCAACTGCCATCTTATGTCTAATGCAGAACAATGTCATCGTCAAACGTGAACAAAGTCAAACCACACAATCCTGTTTCATAAGTACATTGAAATGATGCAGGTTATATTTTATATTAAGTGCGATACATTGAGCAGAACTCCTGTTGTGTTGTCACTGAAACCCCCATAGACTTATATATTTAAGTTCACCATAATAGCACCAAAGGTTTATGAATCGCGGTGACTTTGTTGAGGAAACCCTCACATGCTATGATATATGTTGTGTGACAAAAATTAAAGGTGACCAATTTGATGCGTTTTTTAAGAATTGCAGTACTGTTTTGAGTTAACTGGGATTCAGTGGTATGAAACAGTAGCGGCGTAAAGATTGTCTATATGTACATATGCACGTGCACATAAGAATACCTTGTAGAGCACCCAAATGCAGGAACTGACATGTGACTGACTATGTGATCAGTTATAGAAAGTGAAACATCTACAATGATAAAAGGGTATGACTTTTACATTTTTTTAATGTTGGCCTATGTTTCCATATTGCAGTATCGTAGTAAAGACTGTAAGAAGTGTGTCCATTCTATAGGAAATAAGGTTAATTATTTGAATTATTAATTAGTATTCTTGGAGTAGGCCTAGCAGCACACTCTCTGTCACATCATTGTCAGAGAAAGTAGGTAATGAGCAACGCGTCGTCTACAACAACAGCTTCTAATCATATAGTAAAACAGTGGTGTGTATTTGCATATACGGGCTTCTCTTTAAATTACTAGTTGCCCTGTCCCCGTTTTTTTTTTTTATTATTAATTTTTTTAAACTACCCCCCCCCGGTCTACTTCCAAACGCAGCGTTTTCCTTCCGTCTCCGGGAACTTAACATTTCCGAGGTGTGTATGAACGCAGCATGACGCCGCCTGTGGTGGCTCATTACACTATCAACCGGAGTGGCAGCGGACAGAAGAGAGGGGATCCCCGGGATTTTTTTTTACGCCGAAGCCAGCGCAACACTAACATCAAAACATCTGAAAAATCGCAAGTGTGGGGGGGGGAAACTCGGTCAAGCTCCTCCTAGACTTCGTAAGTATCACGAATTCCATTATCGCATTAACTAATCCAATATTTAAATTTCCAATTAAAATGATTACGGCGACGTGAAGTTTTTTTCCCCCTATCGGCGTTAGCACGGCTAGCGCCAAGTTAAGCTAAGCTAGCGTAGCTTTAGCTCACGCGCAAGGTAACAGTTTTGTGTGTCGCTCGGGCTACACGCACACACACCCACCGAGCCAACTGCCGAGAAACCAACCGCCCGCAAAAGTCGAGGAATATTTAAAACAACCCCCCCCCCTCCTCCCGGTAAAACTTATATCGGGATGCACCACTAGTACGATATAATGTAAGTTTTGTTATTTATATTCACCCCATAATGCAGCTGCTAAAATAAGTTTGTTATTTACATTTACCCACAATGCAGCTGCACAAACTCTGAGACCAAACATTCGTGGTTCTGTTTGTAAATCCACGCTTGCTTATTTGTGAATAAATTCAAGCGGCTGTCTGTCCGGGCACGCGAATGTCCAGGGAGCTAGCGTGCTAGCGTAGCGTAGCTTAGCTGGCTAGCCGTTTTACCCTTTAAGCTAGCGGCTCGGTGAGATGGGGTCGGTTTCATTGTCTTGTGGTGTATCGCTATTTGGGACGCGCAGTTCCATCGTAGATAAAACATCACAATACACAAACTAAAAGACAGTACGCTCCCGTGATCTCCGTGACCGTTTATCACCACAATGGGCTGTTAGCTCTCGTTAGTTAGCCACTCGTTTTCTTGTAGACGGACAGACGGACAGGTTGTTGTTGGCGAGCCAAGTTAACGTTAGCATGAGATAGCTTGTTGTTGTTGATGGATTAATTGAGAAATAAAAGGGCTATTATTATTTTTTTGCGGGCGGCAAAGTTGGGAGTCATGGAAGTTAATGGAGGTTGTAGCCAGTATCATAGCCGGCTGTTGCTAAGCCGACCGGTCTGAGCCGTAGATGGCTGTGATTATGTGCCCCATGAGCCATTGATCTCACAACTTTGTCAGATTAGCTCAACCGTGAAAAGCCCTTTTTATGGAGGCGTAATGGTGGACGGTGGTGCCTCTCCGTCAGGGTGTGTGTGTGTGTGTCTGTCTGTCCGTCCACGGCGGGGTTGTATCGATCACCCACGCCAGACTATACACAACCAAACGCCTGCTTTCCGCTCGCACCAGAATACAAATGTTTGTGTAAATTAGATCAAATCCGCCACTTTGTGTTTTGTAATGAGGTGTCTTGTGCTCCAAGTCTAAGGGCATGCTTCTATACCAACAGTACCTTCATTTCCGGTTGGAGTCGAGGATTTAAAGGGATTCGTGTGATATCATAGTTTCATGGTAATTGTGAGATATACGAGTTATTAAATCTTGTCGTGACTGCTGGTGCTCATCATTTTAGTTTCTTTTTCTTTTAGGCAGTCACAGCATCTATAGCAATCTAGCTACAACCCATGGGTCATGTTGTGGTTGAGTGGTCGGTTCAAGTCAGTTCTTTATCTTCACCTGTCTTTTGAGGTGTGTTTAGGATGACATACAGCAGTGTGTGTGTGTGTGTGTGTATATATATATATATATATATATATACACACACACAAAAATAAAATCAGCTTTTTTAAGAGCAAGTAGACAGTTGGCACCCTTGGCTAGTGATGGGGGACACGTGTCGCTGTGCATTTTATGATGGGCCACGGATTAGCCTGAGGAGGATGTGCCTCTTATGAAAAACCCAACTGCGAGTGATGTGACCAGACATTTCTGACTTAAGATCCACTCTTTATTCTGCTGTATCAAGACTTTTTGCTTGTGTCCCACAGACTCAAAGGCACCTTGCTCATTGTTGCCATTGTTATGAATATATATATATATATATATATATATATATATATATATATATATTGTAGATACTTCCTTCTGGAAAGAGTTTGTCAGTGCTGCTGAGTTCCAACACGTGCGGCTCTTTTCTTATGTTGAGCAGTGGTTATGAATGTGAAGAATGTTATGTTTTTGCACCAATTTATAGTAATGTTACTATATATCTCAATACATCTAAAAGGAGAAAACAAATCAAGATTTATTCACACCGTTGTGTTTTGTTGTCATCTGTTTAAATACAATTTATAAATGTGAGAGATGTAAAAACAACAACATCTGTTTTGCACAACCATGACAGTGAATGATGGTGTGCGCCCCCCCCCCCCCCCCCCCCCCCCCCCCCCCCCCCCCCCCCCCCCCCCGCACACACACACACACACGCACCACACATTTTTTAACACAGCAGTTGGGGGCCTGGTCAAGTGTGAGCCCAGTCATTGTGAAAATGTTAACAGGAAATGCTGGGTCAAACACAAGGGCTCTCCAAAATCGAACAGCTATTGCGAATGAGTCGAGGGACTATTGTTGTACTTAAGAATATAAGACCTGAATTAAGCTGTTGTGATGTCCTCAGGAAAATACTCACTGTAGGATTCTTAGGTTTATTGAAACGGTGGTAATTACTCATTAATCCAAAAAGATGCGCACGTGACCCCTTTTTTTTGCTTACATTTTGGGACTGTTGTGTTACATGCAGAATGATACACTGAACTAAGTTCCTAACACCGTTATGAATTACTCACTTTTCCTAAAGGTTTGAAAGGGTCGGACATGCAAAGCGCAAGCACACGATTCACACAAATAGGAGAAAGGACACAAGCGTTTAGAAGTATAGAGAGACTAGAGAGAGAGACTAGAGAGGATGCTGAATCCCCTGGAGGATAAAGATCCAGATCCAAAACATCTGGAATGAGGTGACGACAGCCAGGAGAGGGGGAGAGAGGTCCCAGGATAGCCAATGGTCCAGCACAGGAAAAGCCTGGGTGAAAAGAGAGGACACAGTGCAGAAAATAAAGAAAGAGAGAGAGAGAGAGAGAGGCAGTCAGCTTGGACTATTGTGGGACGACAACAACAACAACAGACGGTTACAGAGATGCCGTGGCGTTCAGAAGGTTCACGGTAGTCTCATTGACTGCCGACTTCTTTTCGATGCTGGGTCTGACGGTAGCCCTGTGTTCTGAAAGCAGAAAGCACAGGATGGAATAAAAGTACGCGTAAAGTACCTTTTATTTATTTATATATTTTTTTTAAAAATTCTTTTGTTTTAAAAAGTTCAATGTGTTCCAACTCGGCAGATCTATATAGTTATTTTGAGATCTGAACGCTCTTCCTGTCTTTTTGAGAACTACCTGTTGCGACAGTTTCCTTGTTTGAAGCCTCAAATGCCAGAGGACAGGAGTAGTTTCGTCGACCACAGGGTCCCACCCAAAAGCCTTGGGCGATTCCTAGAGCTGGAGGAGAGTGATTTTACAAGGGTTGGCTGACTGAACGGTTTCTTGTTTATCCTGTTGGACTTCATATTGACAGAAGCATGGGTGTTTACAGTGTGATCTACCTGTCTGAGACGCGTGATGCATCGGACTTTCTTTTTAATGATGCTAACCATATCAACGTTCTAGCCTCCCTAGTACGTCCCTACTTGATACTTTTCACCCGCACAGTAGCTCTGCTATTTGTGTGGCCAATGCCCAATTAATTACCGCCCCCTGGTTCCGACTGGACACGCATCATTGTGGAAGACTTGGGTGTTCTTTCTATGAATAGCCACCTGTTGACCAGTTGGGACATGTGGCTTAAAATGAATTGGCCCTTGAATAAATGGTAAGAAGTGGTATTTGTTAAGAGATTGCCCTGCATACGTACAAGTTGTAGGGGAAGATTAGAGGAAGTAGAGAAATTCAGCTTTTCTTACTTGAAGGGTGAAGAAGAGTGAGCGCTAATTTCTCAGTTTTTATTTCACATTGGTTATTGTAGTAGAAAAGACATGAGGAAAAAAAAGCAGGTACAAATGACACCAGGCCGGTATGTAGCTAGTTAAAAATGTATTCCCATACCTACTTGAGATTGGTATAAACACACTTAAATGCTTAAAAGAGCTGTAGTCTTGAATGAAATGAAATCCTCCACCTCTGTTTTGTATTCTCCTCAGTGCGAAGCTGTATGGCGCCGCAACATTTCCTGAAAAATATAATTAATTCAACACACAGGCTACACCCAAGTGCTGGATGCCGGCTAATCAGCCACCTACGTGCCTCTGCCTGACTTCCACTTCTCTAGCTATACATCTCTTTAAAGTTTTGGTTCCACTAGTATATTAGTGTGACAATCCACACTTTATTTGCAGGTTAACGAGTATACATTTCTAAAGTGTTATTATTTTTGTTAATCTGCCTGTAACAATTGCTTCCACTGTGTTGCCAGTGCTGACATGGCAACTCTCAGTAAACAAGCAGATGGGCAACTTGGATGCACGCAGCATCGGGGCGCGTGTCCAAGAAGGGGCAAACCTCCATGCCTCAGTGCACGGTCATGTCTGACCTAGATGTCATCAAAACAAGGGTCGACTACACCGACTTGCCCAGTTTATGATTAGCAAAGCAATCCGTTTCTTGGGTTGAGAGCGTGCGGGGCGTGTTTTGCCAAATCGCAACTCTATCGACTCTTTTACAGTTTGCAAGCAATGATGACGGCGTACCTCCAACGTGCGTCGGAGCGCCCTCTGAAGCTAAGCGAGGGCCTTAACCACCAAAGGATTGGGAATGTGTCGTAAACAAATTGTTTGACACAGTAACTCGTTGAACAAAACATTTAAAAAAAAAAAAAAAAGTTTTGATTTCAATATTTAAAGCTTGTGGCTGGGGCCAAGCGCTTGTTTCGATGCCAACATGCACGCACTTGTTTTTTTTGATGACGTCAGCTGTAAAATGGTCTAATGTTGGCGATTTTTAGATGTGGCCGGGGTGAAGAATCGGGTGAAGTTTTATAGTGTCTCGTGAGACAGTATTAAAAATGGCGCTGTGAAGTGTTCGACACACTGCATTGATTGTCTTCTGCCACGTCACTCTCTACATAGGAAAACAAATGGCCTGATTATCATTCCTGAAGCACACTGTCATTCCCACTGCCCCAAAATCGGTTGGACGAGTTCATCATCGGGGGCCCATAACATGTGGAGAACTATGACTTGGGTTACAAGTTGTGTTTTTTTATCGGGAGTCTTCTCAGAATTCCCGGGTATGATGGCACGTGTCAATTACTGTTTATTTTTTGTATCTAAAGTAGGTCAGATAGGTGATGGTTTTGAGGCTCCTGTAAAAAGTTTGTAGTTTCTTCATTGATAAAGAACAGAGAGTACTCTGATAAAAACGCTGCTTAGTCCTCCTAGTTCTCTGTAAATGATGCATTTTATGTGGTGTTAACGCTAAGCTGGACTGTTTTAAGAAAGTGTCTTTTTTTTTTTTTTAAATGCTACCATGTTTGTCAGCAACTTTTGTTTTTATGGTAACTTGGGAGGTTACAATAAAAAAACAATTTGTCCCTGTATTCTCTGATTTAATTCAGCAGTTAACACGCCAATCAGAATTGTGTTTAAATTGTGGAAACTCAAGTCCTGGCATTTGCTTCTTCACTGTTTAAAAAAGAAAAAAAAGAAAAGGAAATGACCGGCAGTACTCCAGCTTTTAAAAGTGACTTATTGTCTTTCTAAATGTGCGGCGGATCTAATTTACTCTGATGTGAAGCGTCGTTCATGTGGCTCTCGATTTTATTTTTAAGTGAAGTTTAATGTGGAGGAAATGGTGTTTGATTTGCTCATGACATCACTGTTGCATGTGGTAACAAGCACAACAGCCACACCTAATCCTGATTTTGCGTTTGGCCAATTATTCGATTTTAATCCTTACTTCATGGTGTTATTGTTTAATGTATCCTCCAATAGACGTGGCTCATAGTTTTTAACAGGTGCAACCTCAGGCTTAAATATGCATGCTTTAATTTGTAAAGCGATCGCCAGTCAGTTTGGCGTTTGATTATCATGAAAAATAATACTTGTCTGCTGACTGAATATACGCACATTTTCTCCCCATCTCTCTAATAGCTAAGCCATCTGTGTGAGCTCGACGCTGCTCCACCGATATTGTAGCTCACGAGAGCCTTAAATCCCAGGCCGTCGTCTCAAAGGGCTTTTAAAGGCCTACAAGCAAAGACAACGGGGGCGTAGTTCTTCATAGAATCGCCTCTCTGTAAGGTCAACGGGGGTCACGGTCATGATCCAGACGATTTTACATGAGTCGATGGTTACCGTATGAAGGATGGTGAAACGTGTGCTTGTCTTGTGGGAGGGGCTTTGGACAGAGAGGGGGGTGAGAGCTGTATTTTCACATTTTCAACTTGTATTTTTGGGGGGGCCTTTTTCCAGAAAAAAATGCCTACCCTGGCATACCATTTTAATAACAAATATACTGTAAGCTTATTGCCCAATAACGTCAAAAATCGACCTGCCTTGCAGCTTGTTAATTTGCAATTACTACTTGTTTTGTGCATCTGAAATCTGTTTTTAATGAATTTCTCATCTGAAGTTTAATGGATGTCTGTTTTACACAGAATATTTTTCTTCTTTGCACTCTGACCATTATTGAAGAGGATCTCCGGAAAGTTGCTAAATTAACAAAAGTATGTGCAAAGCGACCCACATTATCCAGTTGTGTTCTGCCCCTCTCAATGCTGACGTGCTCGGCTCCTAGTTCACACTGTTTCTTTGCTCCCTTTAATCTCTTTTTTTTTTTACCCCTCTCTTCCTGCTCTGGTCACTTCCTGCTACCATCCATTTCTGCTAAATGTAATCTGATAGCAGTCTGCTTGTGTCCTGGCCCTCCAGTCTGCATGTGGGTATGGGCTTCTGGTTTTATAGGATTATGGAGTAACCATTTGGAAGCAATTTGTCTGAAATTGGGGATTATCCCTGTCTAGGGTTTTAAAAAAAAACAAAACATTTTGCTCTTCCTTTTTTATTATATCTGCGGTTTGAAATGTGTCGATTTGGTTTTAGGCTGAAAACTACAGGAGGACGGGTTTGACTTGAGATTTTAGGGTGCTTAAAAGCGTCACAATCTAGATATTCTTTGTCATTAGATGGTCAGTAAATTACGTTCTGTTCAATGACTGAATGCCACCGAAGGCTTATATGCATCGCACATGGTCTGTGCGTGCGTGCCGAAATCCTAAAAGAGATGTGGGAGTGATGTGTCCTTTTTTTTTTTAATACTTGTGCGTTAGTTCTAATGCCGCATACCGAACCGTTGTGTTATATGCGGCGTCCTTTCGGGTTGTGCCACGTGACCCAAACAGCTGTTTATGTCAACTACTCGCACGAGCTGAACCGAAAATATTCTAGAGCGCCAGTTAACGGCAACGTTTTTGCCAGCGCACCAGTTGTTGGCTATAAACTGCTCATCAGCTGTCGCAGCGCTGAGGCATGCTCGTCAGTTAGCCCAGTTAGTTTAATTATAATCTGCCTTTATTTGCATTACAGATCAAGTGACGTACTGAACGGTGAGCCGTGAAGTCCGCCTTCGAGTCGGTTCTCCGTGTTGTTGAGGGAACCTTAACGAGAACATCGGTGGGTTCTAAAAACAACCACAGCCATATATACGTGTTCATGTGGCCGTGTGGTCATACATTCTTCAGTGTTTGCCGACAACAGCCTGGTTCGCACTTCCTGGACTCACTTCTGTTGTCACGTTGCTGCAGGAGAATCCAGGTGGAGACATGCGCGCACACACACACACACACACACACACACTCTGTGGAGCCAGGGCTCTCTCTCGCTCACTCATATGCGCACACACACACGCACACACAGAGGCAGCCTGGCAGATTCAGGGTTAAAGGCTTCCATTTTGTTAGGTAACACCCTAATGGTCTGATCTGTCGGTGGCGTTAAAATGGCAGGGGCTTAACCCTTGGCGTTCGGGACACAACCAGTAGGAGCACACACACACACACACACACACTGGGCTGGCCGAGCCTACAACAGAACAACTGAGGAGGAGGAGGAGGAGGGGAGTGTGTGAGGCAGGGAGGGGTATAGGGAAGGAGTGAGGGAGAGAGAGAAGACAAGGAAGAGTATTTTTCACTTGGGTACAGTTTGATTATGGCTCAGCTAACCACATGCGCTCTGCACCCTTCTCCCTCCCCCAACTGTGGCACCACCTCAGCTGGGTCCCTGCCCCCACTCCTAGTTTGGTGAGCACAGATTAGCATAGGTAGTCAGATTTTATGTTTCTTCTAATCAGCCGATATCCCGATAGCCTAAAATGATTTTGTACAAAACTCACTAGAAGTGACCTTTTTTTTTAATGGCGATGAGTAGTAAATAATCACTCTGAATTTAAAATAATCATCGCCTCGTCATATATGCTCGTGAGAAGATTGCCAATTTAAGCTAATTCAATATCGCCAGGGCCAGGTTCCCAAGGAACGAGTCGTCGTCGCACTGCTGTTTTAAAAAAATGTTTATTGGCCAATAATAATCCATACCTGCGTTGCTTTTATTGGACAATATAATTGTTGTTTCCCCTCATTGAACCCTGAGGACACAGTTGGAACGCCTCAGTATTTTTAAAATGGCTGTTAATGTGTTTGCTGGCTGAGTTTAGTCCCAGTGGGGAGATCATTACAGTGTTAGGAGATGAGAAGCCGAGCATGTTACCTCGAGGGAGGGGGGGGGGATGACGACGCTCTGCCATTGATCTGCTCTCCATGAACTACTGGACACAATAGAAGAAAACCTGTCGTGTCAGTCGAGGTCACAAGATTTTCGATTTTTGCTTTTCAGGCAAGTGCATCTCATCCTGCTGCACTGCGTTGGTGGTGGAGGGGGGGGGGGGGGGGGGGGGGGGGGGGGGGGGGGGGGGGGGGGGGGGGGGGGGGGGGTTTATCGGCATACACCTTTTTAATTTTTAAGAAGGCTAATGTTTGCATGCGGAGAAATTGCAATTTAAGTGCATTGATTTTTGAGCCGGCAATTGGCTGTCGGAAATGAAACCTTTTTCCCATTCGTATTGTTTTTTTTTCTTAAATTAATTTGAATGGGCAGTACGAACTCCTCCGTCTTTTTTGTTTTGATGTCAGATCTGCGCTGCCCTTAGGCCTTATTATTCTGAAGAATGCGAGAGGGACATGCATGTACTCCTCCTCCATGGTCTCCTGAGAGGAACAGACACGGATCACAAATTACTGGCCTCCTCCTCCTCCTCCTCCTCCTCTCTTTCTCGTCCTCTCGCCATTTTATCCCGTTGCCGTTGTAATGTGGTGATGCATCCGCGTGTCAAAGTGATGCATCTTTCCTTCACGACAGTTTTATTCGGTGCCCGGTTTCCGGCCTGGCAATCACTTTTAAAAAAAAAAAAAGTTGTTGTTTAGCCCTGCGTGGAGAAGGTTTTGTGTGCATGCGTCGCTCCAACGCTATGCAAATGCTTTTTTTTTTGGGTTGAGCTACGTTGATCTCGAGGTGCTTTGAGTTTCCTCCCCGAAAAAACTGGAAGCGCGCCATGCAAAACACGATCGAGGCGTGTACAAAATCAACAGGGAAGTGATCACGTGTTCTCGTTTCGTGAGAAGATCATTTATTAACCTTAATTCAAAATTATTATTATTATCTTTTAATATCCCTGTAATCTGAGTCTGGCCATGTGTATCGTGTAAATCAAAGAGCTGTAATGTGACGAGGCTGGCCGGCTCGATGGTATGAAATGGATTCCGGAGTCGACCTCTGATCAACAATTGTTGACATTAATTGGCAACACTGCTACTCTGCATTTCTTTGGGGGGGGGCGCAGCAGTGGCTCCCGGTGGACTTCCTGATGGACAAGTCGGGCTTGTTTGTAATTATTGTAGTGCCAGTTTCATTTAGCATTGGTAACGAGCAGAAATGCTACTCGCACTGATTATGGATCTTTTCTGCAGATTGCCTGGCTCATTATGTACTAATTCAATAAAAAATGGTTTATGTGAGCTTGAAGTATAACTTCAGCTGCATAATCTTAAAAAAGAGGAAAAACTAAATAAATTAAAAAAAAAGATATGGCATGGGGCCATAAATTTAAATGAATTCGCCCTCTCCGATAACCTGGAGGGTGTGAAGGACCTCCGATCGCACAACGGGGCTTCAGGGCTCTTTTCTAGAAATCAAGGTGCTCAATAGAAAAATGGTCTCCGGTGAGATGAAGTGTGACGCAACAACGAGAGCTAGCACACGCACCCCCCTGGGTTCGGTCTCGAGCGGGCACATCGCAAACATATACACGGACAACAATTTTAATTTGTCTTTGTTGCCCTTGTTGCTTAGCAGCAAACTATTAAGAGGCACGATTCCATCCGTCTCCTCGGGGTGGGGGAGGGGGGGGGGACGACGACGACGACGACAAAGGAAGCCACGTGTCTCTGGACCTGAAACTAGCAACCACAGCCGTCCTGGTAACGAGTCCATCTCCTGGTAACGAGTCCATCTCCCACGTCGTCCTGAAGGGATCCAGTCTGGCACATCGTAGAGAGAGGGAGAGAAAGAAAGAGAGAGAGATACGGGTATGCAGACATAACCACCCACTGTCATCTCTGGCAGATAGATGGCCTTTGTGTCCAGGGATGGTTTAGCAGGGCACATCTGTCCTTGTTGTGTACCAGAGGAGAGAGCCTTTTAGGCTCTGTGTACAAACACAGACCTGAATGTTTTTCACCGTGTAGTTTCTTTATTTTGGATGTTTTGGTTCGGGTAAGAAGCTCCAACATGTGTCGAAGAGAGAGATGTGTCATAGTATGTAGACAGCAAGTTGTTGACCGTTTTTCTTTCGCTTTTAAAAATCTTTTTTTATGCCTTTTTTAAAAGATGGCAGAAAAAAAACATCTTGAGATATTGTTTTGTTTTTTAAGAAGATCATGAAAGGTGGGCGACCAGATTCTTCCGCCATGTTGACGCTTGATTGCAACAGAAGTTAGTCATGTCGCAAACACACACACACACACACACACACACACACACCCACACCCCTGTTGTCTGGAAGACGCGTTTTGGAATGTCCGAAGGTGACGTCATCTCCTCCTCCTCCCTGCGTGGGATGTGGCTGTGGCTTCCCAGTCTCCCTCCCTCCCTTCTGCCACTCCGTCTCTCCAGGGGTTAAAAACCTGTGCCGTCTCTCAATCGGAGACCGGTCTGAACCGGTTTTCAGGCAAGCGCGTTACGTTTCTCATAATAATCTTGGGATGCGGTCATGTGGAGCTGTGATGATGTCACGTGGGACGAAGAAGAAGAAGAAGGAGACCTTGAGTCGCTCTAAATCAGATGCACAATATGGTGCACGTGTATATTCGCCTCTTATCAGTTCGGCCACCACGTTGGATGTTTTTTTGTGATGGACGTGCGCTTATCCACAAAATATTTTTTTTATAACGTCTATTACGAAATGGTTATTCAAGAGTCTGCCTCTTCCGTAATGAGTGTGTGTCCTACATCGGTTTGCTTTTTCTTTTTTTCTCCCCCGACCGTCGCAGAGTGCTATTTTTCTGCTGTGTAATATGTTTTCCCAGAAATCCAAGCGGGTCTCGCTCCGTCCTCACTATTACTGTACCGAGTGAGATTTGGGTCAGCATCTGGGGGGGCGCTGCATGTTGATGTAGATGACCTGAAAACAATACTTTATTTTCCATCTTGTAACGGTGGCACTGCTTCTGCTTCATATCTCATATAATCACACAACCGGTTTAATGTCATGACAATGGGTGGAATAAAAATGTGATTTTAAAAGTACTCGAAAGGGGAACGACACTTTGTATTCACAGACAATAGGTGGGACCGATCGAGAGGGTTTTGTTTTGAAGTCTCTCGTCATATTAAACCTATTAAATGGCACCTTCACCTGCGTGATATTGTAGATGTCTTTTAGCTTCCTCAGTCTGTAGCGTCCAAAACATTAAATTAAGTTGAGGTTTCTGTACAGACAGACGGCGGTCCCCATCTTTCCTCAGATTTCTGTGTATCCTCTACTGCATGTGTATTGATTATATTAAACATTTAGGAATAAAAGCTCAACCTTCCTGGCTAACTCCACTTGAATCAGCTGTCAAAACACGGGAATGAAGTATAACTAGATGGGACACTTGATTTTCAAACCATCTCATTTACTGCCCTCCCATACTTTGCAAGAGCACAGCGTTTACATATCACTGAAAGCTAAAGGCGAGAGGCAGTTCTACTCGGGGACTCTCAAAACCCGAAGAAAACCCACACAGACGTGAACAGCAGAAATGAGTCATGTTCATTTCCAGAGTTGCTCTGTTGAAAGTAGCACTTTTTTTTTTTTTTCTTCCCCCCTCAGTAGAACCTCCACTTGAATAATGCTGTGTTATCCTACAGTAGCAGTAAACTTTTATTTATTTACATCTACTGTCCAAACCGGTACCCAGCCGTCTAATTTAAATCCATGCATAGCCCCCAATATATATTTTTCTTGTCACTGTTTATTAGTTTGTCTTTTTTATAAATATGTTTACACAGTCTTTGTAACCAACCATCCTCTCTCACGCTCTCTCTCTCTCCAGGGTGAGAGCAGCCATGTCAGAGGAGGCAGTGCGTCTAACGCGCAGCCAGAAGCGGGCTCTGGAGAAGGACCATGCGGCGTCCCCGGACCCCCTGGAGGACATGGAAAGCAAACGGGTGAAGCTGGAGAAAGGCGACGCGGCCGAAGCTCCCCTGGCCCCGGTGGGATCTGGACCCGAGGCCGTCAAGCTAACGAGTGAGCACGCCGCCAAGATGGCGGCCAGCATCATGAAAACCGGGGAGGTGAAGGCCACCATCAAGGTGGAGGTGCAGACTGGAGACGAGCCCGTTGACATGAGCACATCCAAAAGGTGAGACGAGCAAAAGGCGTCGCGGGGGGGGAGTGGGGTGTTTGATTGAGCCGCGGAGCCATTTTTAATTTTTTTTAACTCTTGTCGTAATATCAGCTTGTTGCTCATAAGGAAAATAGTTGTTGTTCACTTTACATTTTACTGTCAAAGTAAATAATCTGTGAACAACACTGAAAGGAATGCTGGAAACACTTTACCTTAAAACAGTGGCATCTATTCCTGTTTACTGGGCCTCCGTGCTACACAGAGGCCCACAATAATCACAATAAACCGTTCGTAAGTATTTCCAGCTGGCCAGAATACACTATAATTTCCTTACTAAATAGTTTGTCTGTGAGGGTATAAGATGCAAAATAGTCTGCTGCTGTTCTTTTGTTTGTTTATGCTAAACTGATGTTTGATCATCACATGGGTTGAAGGGAAGGGTTGTGAACAGGACTCCACACGCGCTGACAAATGAGGCCAAAATCGGTCTCTGCATTTTTTTTTTCGTTTGTTTGAAAACTTCTTAAAGATTATTTATGTACCGCAGGCCTTGTTTTTTTTCTTTTTTCACGCTTTGCATGCACGCACAGCCGCGCGGCGGTAGCGCTGAGAGGGATGTGTCTACTGGAGTTTGGGGTTTCTCTTAACTTTGCACCAGCGAGTGGTCTGACAGGAGCTGTGCAGGAAGTCGCCGTGTGGTCGTCGGCAGCCTGCCTCCATTTTGAAAAAGTTAAGAGGCTCCTGAGGCCCGGGCTCCATTTTCTCCCACAGCGGCACCTGAACTCTGCCTCAAGCTTCACACAAAATGAAGGCTACGTGTCACAAACTGGTTCCAACTGGCCGTTGCCATGGTTTCCACATTGGAAGGAGCAATTGGAGGAAGGAGGGGGGGGGGGGGGGACGCGTGTCACATGACCACACAGAGAAATGCCTGATGTCATGTGACGTGTTTGGTAGGCCCGATAGATGTGACCGCGGTTAAAGTGGAACAGAGAGGTGATTCATCTTGGGAGTGTGATGGGCCCCGTTTGAGGTGTCACCTTTGACCCCTGTTTAACCCTCGGCATGTGTTTGCACGCTTGCTCGCTGCCAAAGGTGATTGCCTTATTGTAGTTTACAGAGGACTCGGTTTGCGAGGGCCCGTCAACAACATTGCAATGCATGCCCACCTTGCACACGCGCTGGGGAAATGTGTTAAAAAGAGTGTCACCGAGAAGAAGAAGCATTACTCCCTTCCCTTCTGTGGTAGTTTGCATGCTTTGTGTACATTTACAGCCCAGCTGTTTCATTTGAGCCAAGAGGCTCACGTAGTTTAAAATGGCTCTTGTGTTGCATTTTAAACTGAGTGTCCCACTGCACCTAATAATGACTTTGTCAGCAGTCCTATAGTCGGGTCGCTGGGAAGCTACGACAGGGGAGGCATGCATGCGTTCTGGACTTTACATAACCACGCTGCTGTGTGTTGTGATGCTTCTGTAAGAGTAGTAGCAACCGTCACAGACTACGCTTTTGTTTGTGAAAGATGGCGACGCTCTTCGTTCCTCTCTGATGCTGCTCGTGTCCGACACGGTTCATCGTTGTCGTATGTAAGGAATGTAAACGGGAGGAAAACAACCGCTGGTCAGGATTTGAATAAAACTAGAGATGTTCCCATACCATGAAAAAGCGTGTTGAACCACAGGTGTGTGTGTGTTTTACATGTGCAGTACGGTTCAGGTAGCGCGTGACGCGCGTTGTTCCTGTGTAATGTAAATGATCTGATACTCGCTGCATACCACGTGCAGCGTTTTAGGCTTTTCAAGGAGGATAAAACGTATCAAGGATGTACTTTCCAGGAAGTAGCAGTGTAAGTATTACCAAGGTTGTGTTGGCGGACGGGCAAAGTAAATGCAGCGTGTTGTGATTGCTCAGTCTGCTGGAACTCTTATCTCACAATATAAGTACAAACAACATGGTTATTGGCATATAGTTGACCACCTTGAACCGAGCGTGCGTTCTCTGTCGAGGGGAGGGGGTGGGGGGGGGGGGGTTGTGAGGAAGGAAAGGAGATCGGAGAAATGTGTCTGAAGACTGGAGCGTGCAAAAGTGTGAAGGACTGAGTCAGTGAGTTTGAGTATAAAAGATGAACAAGTAAGCAAGGATGGGGGAGGGGTGTGTGTGTGTGTGTGTGAAGTAGTGACTGAGTGAGAGTGTACACAATAGGTTGGCTCCTGGCCATGTATTCCCCTCCCCCCTCACTGTCACCCTCTCCAGTGTCTCCAGCGGACCTCCGCTCTGCTCAGCTTGTGACTTTAGTGTCGGCAGCTGGGAGGGAGGGCAGAGCTGAGGCCCAGGCTGCGCCGAGCCGGCTAGGCCCTAGGCCTCACCGCGGAGGTAGGGGAGGGGTGGTAAAACTGGGCCTTCGCTCGAAGCCCTGACGACTCGCCCGTCGACAGTGCCGGAACAATTATATAACCTGGCTGCATATTTGCATGCATAACTTCACCTCATGTCCTATATATATATATATCTCACTCCCAACCGTACCCCGTCCTCCAAAAGTTCTTCTTACCACTCTGGGTTTATATTTTCCTACATCCACAGGACCCGACAGGATCCCCCCGCTGTGACGGTGGCAGATGCATTCCTCCTCCATGGTCCACACACACACACACACTGTAAAACTACAACCACCCTTTTACTTCCGATCGCCCCCACCCCTCCCCGGATCGATGCACACGTAGCTCGCCACTAGTCGCCCTTTGTTCTCCGCAGTCCTCGGGGAAAAGCCACTTAACATTTTATCAAAGGCGTTAAGTCTTTTCCTGTAAATAAGAAAAACTAAAATGCAGTTGATTTTGTTTGCACGTTGCTGGTGACTGACTCTGCAGTGTCTGTTTGGAAGGAGGCGAGCGGGATGTCTGTTCTACCTTTTTTTTCGCTGGAGACAATAATGGCCGGCTGCGATCTTCCCCTGTGCCGCCATTACTCCATTATTGATCTCTCCGGTTCTTGTCTCGTATGTCCCGGTACACATTTGCCCTATAACAGTGCTGACGAAGTCATTGTTATATACCGCCACCTACTGGATGTGAAACAAAACTACAAGTTGGTTGCAGATGGTGGTAATTGCGGTATTAAATCTCGAATGATGAAACGCGTTGTCAATGTTTTTTTTGTTTTTTTTCTCCCCCGCAGCGACATTAAGAGCGAGCGGCAGCCACCGTCGCCGGATGACGTGATCGTGTTGTCCGACAATGAGCCATCCAGTCCTCTCATGAACGGCCACTGCTTCTCGAAGACTGACACGGATAAACTTATGGTAAGAAAACGGCGTTTAGACTTTGCGTACAACGCAGTGTTTATTGGAGATGTCTGTCTGCTTAGCCTCCTCCTTTTTTCTCCTGTTACGGTGTCTGTAGAAGAGCTCTCCTGAGGAGAGGGAGCGCATCATCAAACAGCTGCAGGAGGAACTGAGACTCCAAGAGGCCAAGCTGGTGCTGCTCAAGAAGCTACGACAGAGCCAGATTCAGAAGGAATCTGTACAGAAGGTAAAACATGAGTCTTGATGGTCTTCTGTATGTCATCAGAGGGTTTTATGAACATGTGACTGCTATTCATAATGCAAGACTTTATTGTTTTCCAATGCACGTCGTTGATGTAGATTTGTAAACATTCCTGCATGTTAATTTCTTCAAGTACATGTGACTTTATGCACTAATGCTGTGCCCCGTTCACATCTAGTCGACCGGCTCTGTAGCCACCCCTCCTCCTCTGGTGAGAGGTAGCATCACATCAAGCAAAGGTCCCCTCCAGGTAGTTGCTACACTTTTGATAGATTGTCGTGCCACAACTTGTATTCTGGAGCCTTTCTACATTTGCAGCTCGATGTTTAAAAAGCGGCGCACGTTGTGGTTTTACAGGTGATGGGTCGAAGCTCGGGCACGGTGATCCCTCCTCCTTTGGTGCGGGGTGGGCAACACATGCCGTCCAAACACAACTCCCAGATTGTCATGCCACCCCTGGTCAGAGGGGCCCAGGTTAGTGTGAGGAGGGGGGCTCTGACCCCGCCCACATTTAAAGTGTTCCTCGTCTGATGAAGTGTAGCTATAAAGAGCTCTTTGTTAACCTCTCACTTTGTCTTCTTCTTTGCTCGTGTGTGTGTGTGCGCTCCCATCAGCCCATTGCGGTGACTCCCCAGCAGATAGCCAGTCTACGACTGCAACAGCATCAGCACAGCGGTTCAGGCCCCCCTCCACTGCTGCTGGCCCCCAGGGCTTCTGTGCCCAATGTCCAGATCCAGGGCCAGAGGATCATTCAGCAGGGACTCATCCGGGTGGCTAATGTGGCCAACAGTAATCTCATGGTCAACGTCCCTCAGGTGAGGAAGCAAACAAACAAACAAACAAAGAGAGGAATGCAGGGCTTCGTCCTCGTCTCAGTCTAAAAGTCATAAAGTATTAAAACAATCTTCAATCCATACTTGTTGGTGTTTAGCCTTTAAAAAAAAAAACTACATTTTAACTTTAAATACTGTAAACTCTTCCCACCCACAACTGTGTTAAAGGGGCGGTCTAGCAGCAATCTCAGCATCTCCATAACTCACATTTATCAAACCACAATAACACAAAAAAAGATGTTTGCTAGTATGTTGTCCTTTTCCTTGAAAAGCCACAACAATGCGGTGAAGAGAAAGCCGGAGAAAAAGAGAGCGCGACTGAACGCACCGCAAAATTCACGAAGGCCGTTGCATACTTGAATATCGATCTGTTATTGTGGACATTTGAGGACCGTTATCGTGGTTCAACCAATATTGCGTCAATGATCTTTTCATCTCCTCCAATCCCAGATCCTCAAGTGAAGCCTCATGACTCGTTGCTGAAGTGTTTTCTGTTTTCCCGTCTGTTGTCCAGGCCTCTCCAACCAGCCTCAAAGGCTCTTCGGTGTCGCCCAACTCCAACATCAACGACTCCCCGGCCAGCCGCCAGGCGGCTGCTAAGCTCGCGCTGCGTAAGCAGCTGGAGAAGACGCTGCTGGAGATCCCTCCCCCGAAGCCTCCTGCCCCGGAGTTCAACTTCCTGCCTTCAGCAGCCAATAATGAGTTCATCTACTTGTTGGGGCTCGAGGAGGTGGTGCAAAAACTTCTGGAGATGCACGGCAGGGGTAGGTGGATCTTACCATGTACGATAGTAGATGTGGTATATTATACATGTTTACATCTAGTCTAAAGTAGCGTTCTGTTTTCCTAGTAGGTAATCTGGGCCCGGCAGCTGCCATCGCCAGCGCCATTCCCAAAGAGCCATACACCTGCGCCCAGTGCAAGACAGACTTTACCTCCCGCTGGAGAAAGGAGAAGCCCGGGACCATCCTCTGTGACCAATGCATGTCGTCCAATCAGAAGAAGGCCCTGAAGGCCGAGCACACCAATCGGCTGAAGGCGGCCTTTGTGAAGGCACTCCAACAGGAGCAGGAGATCGAGCAGCGTATCCTCCAGCAGGCGGCCTCCTCTTCATCTTCCTCCCTCTCTAAAAGCTCCTCCTCTCCATCACTGTCCAAGAGTGAGGTGCTGGTGTCCCAGCAGTACAAGCATGTCCGGGCTGCTATGCAGCACCGATCCGTGTCTGGCCACCACTCCCACAAGCAGGTCAGCGTGGCCCTTTTTTGATTGTGTTTGGTGATGACCCAAGCCTGGTTTACAAAGTTTAAATAAAAGCATTTGCATGTTAATTAACACCCGGCCCCGCCTCCCCGCGGCGCTGTCTCTCCGCACAGAGTCACCTGTCACACAACATCCAGTCGATGAGCGCCCGTGGTTTGGCCCACTCGTTCACCTCCTCCTCTCAGCTGCAGAGCGCGATGGCGGCGGCCGCGGCGCTGGGCAGCCGGGCGGGTAAGCACGCGGCGGCGCGCCCGCTGCAGCACGGGGCAAAGGTCAGCGCCGGCAGCAGTAACCAGAGCAACGTGGCCGCCTGGAGGAAGCAGACCGGCGGCAACACAGGTAGACGAGCGCCAGACGAGGGTCGCTTTTTCTTTCTTCTTGATTTCAGAAAGAAAGCATTGTGTTTTCTTTTGTTGCTAAATATGTTGTACTTCATCAGAGAATGAATGTGAACCAGCTCGACCTCCACGACATTGACCCCCCCCCCCCGTTGCGTTTGTGTCCTGACAGGTGTGACCATGGCCTACGTGAACCCCAGCTTGTCCGCCCACAAGACCACCTCCGCTGTGGAGCGCCAGCGGGAGTACCTGCTGGACATGATTCCCTCCCGTTCCATCTCCCAAGCAGCCAACACATGGAAATAATGCAATCTTACTCCCTACTGACATCATAACTATTACCCCTCCTAATATCAATAACAGCCATTCTCATGATCACTCTAATCCTTTCTATGGACTCTGGCTAAAATCATGCTGGGGGAAAAAAAAAAAAATCTGCGTAGTTTCTTCATCGTTGTTTTTTTTCCAGCTCTTCCTAAGATATTTCTGCTACCATCATTCTTACCCGAGTCCTTTGAGGTGGAGTCGTGCTTCGACAGCTCGGGCTCCTGCGATCCAGAACAAGGAATATGAATTTGGGTACCTTTTTTTTTTTTTTTTTTTTTTTTTTTTGAGGGTTGGGGGTGTACATGGGCTCGTACAATTTTACAAACTTCTCCGGCGATGTGGCCTCTCCCTCCCTCCCTACTTCATGT
>NC_046969.1:23072078-23094578 GCF_009769545.1 Cyclopterus lumpus | reverse complement strand
AGCATCCACAGGAGATAACGGCATTAGCTCGGAGACACTGAGATCTGGTATTCTCATATCTATATATATATATATATATATATATATATATATTAATATGCACAAAGCTCTCAAGTTAATGCATGAAGACCCCCGACACGTGACTCGTGCGGTTTTAGCGTGACGGCGGCAGCGACAGCGAAAGATAGCGATTCGTTCCAAGCGCGGCTCGGTTTTTGCTCACCGCTGCTTTGTCTGCAGAACCAACACAATAAAGAAACTACCCACAATGCACCTGTAGAAATGTGACCGCGTTGACCCACACGTCAACACAAAGGTGTTGTGGAGCAAGCAAATGTTGGGCTCGTACCATTTATTTGGACTCATTTGGATCAAATGCTTGGATAGACCTCTAATTCTAACGTCACTAGTTGTTCTGTTTGTTTTTTCTACTGTCAATCAACAGCAAATTAACATCCTCCAACCAGCAGGAGAGAACTTTAAATAATATTTGTATACATATATATTTGTATAAAAGCCGGCGTTCAAAGGAACCTTTTGAATTTAGAAACTGCATTTAGTGGCATTTGTCCTCTGCCGGCACAAGTTGTCACATCGGTTTGAATCAAAGCAATTCCTCCTCCTCTTCCTCTTCCTCCTCCTCACCTTTGCCCTTCTGTCCACCACACCTGAGAACATTTCCTCCCGTTAGCCGGTCTGCCCACCTGTCTGTCTGAGTCGAGCTGTCGAGCTGACGAGCTGTCTGACTCCCCCCCCCCCCCCCCCCCTCCCCTCCCCCGGCTCTCCCTCGGCGACGACGTAATGGACTTATCGTTATTCTTTGGGCTCGCCTCCCTCCCTCTTCAGCTCCCCTGCCACCAGCTCCCATGTTGGTAGCTCCATTTGGCCGTGACAGCTCTGGCATTTATTTATAGGCCAAATGTAATGATTGGGGGGGGGAAGTGGAGATGTGGAGGGGGGGAGATGATTGGCTACCAGTGCACTGTTCAGACATCATTTTTCTTCTTCCATCAGATTAGCTGTGAGAGTTCTCAATGCGCCACGTCTGGGAATCGGAGGCTCGGTTTCACATGAATCACGAGAGCTGATCGTTGCTTCATAAGAATGACATGAGTGCTTTCTTTTTTGGCTGCTAAGTGTGAGCTAACAGAATTAAAGAAGCACCCGAATTGCCCCAAATGCATTCACACGAAACGATTCGGTCACCGCGAGCTCGAGGTCGGAGGTCGATTATCTCACTTTTTAGGGTTTTACGGCTGTGAGGCCGAATGTTAAAACAAAAATGACAAAGTTCAGTCTAGGACATGACATGTGTTCTTCTGCCTATTCCTTTTTATAAACCTATGTATTTATTGAGTTTTTTTTGAGCATGCACTGTATTGTTTCTACGTGTATCCGGCTCATGAAATGAATCTCGGAGGTTTGGGGCTCTCTCTCACCTGACTCTGCTTCAATCTGCCCGGACCAGAAACCCGGTTCATTCCGGTTTGAAGTAGTCTCCAGGCAGCAGCCGTTGTTAATGAATAACACAAGAGAGACGTTTGGAGGAAGGCTGAGCCAAGACTGTGTCATTATGTCCACATTGTGGATCATTTGAAGGATTAAAAAAAAAAAAAAAATTGTTATTGAGGGACACGGGGGAGCAAAACAATATATTTCCTCACAGTGCCTTCAATTTAATCATTTGCACACCACAGATATATCAACTCCAGACTAGTTTTTGCTTCATGTCAAGTCGGCTTGAGGGGAGATTCGAGCCGTGTGGAAAGGTCAAACACTTCCTGTAGTTTGACATTACCGTGTGTGTGTGTGTGCGTGTGCATGAACATGTATTAATGAATAGAGGCTGTGATAAAGAGAGAGAAACCACCTCTGACTCCTTCATTCGGAGAGGTAATTACTATCATTTGTTCTCTTGGGTCAGAATATGTAAATTATTTAAACACATTTATGTCTCCTTTACACAACCTTCCACCTGCGCTGTGTTTCTTTAAATGTGTGTGTGTGTGTGTGTGTGTGTGTGTGTGTGTGTGTGTGTGTGTGTGTGTGTGTGTGTTAGTTATTGTAAAGCATACAGGAACAAGCTGGACTCTAATCAGTTCCTCCTTCACCGATAATGATGACGCGACCAAAGGAAGAGGACGCGTTTGATTTTTAATGGTTACTTTCTCACACGTTACCAAAATAAGAGTCTGCTCTACACGTCCTGTCCTTGAACAACATCCCCGTCCTCTCCATCCTCACGTTCCTTCCCTCCTCACCTCGACTCTCCGTCTCACAGAGAAACAGGGCTCATGTGTTATTACACAATCACCGACGTCATTAAAGCACAAGGTGTAATTAAGGCAGCGAGAACGACCGACTCGGGAGTCAAGAAAAAACAACCGCAACACTTCACGTGTGAATGTGAGCGAGGCGGCTACGTGAGCGTGTGCGTGAGATTGATTTGACGGGAGTGAAGGGAGCGCCGGTGTGTTCTCTTGAGTGGCAGTTCAAAGCCTGTCTGTTGAGAAGCTCACTGCAAAAAAAAAAGATGTCATCAAATACACAAATACACACATTTGTACGTACAGAGTGCTGAAAGAAAAGGTTACGGATGCCAGACGCAGATCTTTGCCTATCAAAATAAAAGCCCTCGCTCTGCAATGCAGGAATCCCAGTCAGTCGACACTCTTATGTGTTGAATTGTGAACACATGGAGTGCTTTGTGCTTCATGTGGAAGCTGATTTTGAGTTTCTACTTTCAGGTCTCTTAGTAAAGACAGGGGCTTTCATTTGACTCAGCACCGGGGTATTATTGGAGCAAGACCATTATTTCCTCTGACAGGTTCACAGTATGCCTCAATTAACTCATGTTAATTAAACTATTATGCTGCTTGAATGGGATCTTTTCACTTTATATTTATGTCATTTTTAATATTACAGGTGATTTGCGTTCTTTTCTGTAATTCATTAATGACACCCAGACGAAATCACCCGTCACTATTAAACAAAAGAATTAGTGAAAAAAAAGATCATTAAAAAGTGAATCCAAAGTTTTTTTAAATTCCAAACATTTCCATTTCACTTTTCAGAAGTTTCCGTTTTCACCTTGTGTGTACGTTTAAGGTGCATTTAAAAATAAAATTAAAATATAAAGGTTAATAAAGAACATTAACAGACGGTGAGAGTTGGGGTCTTTTATTTTGAAAAAGAAGCTGCCTGTTAAGATACAATTACTCTATGGGGCTTTTATTTTGAAGAGGAAGGGTAAAGGGGGGGAGAGAGAGAGAGAATCTGATGCACAGGGAGGTTATTCCATGACAAGGATGTATCCTGAACTTCCTGTTAAGATACAGTTACTCTAGTACTTTTATTTTGAAGGGGTGGGGGAGAGAGAGTTTACTATATAAAGAGAGGTTATGATGGGAAAAGGTCTTTTGTTGGAACATGTCCGAGTCCTGAATGTCTGTGTGTCCACCGGCACTAATTAGCTCATCTCGATCACCTGTGCTTGCCTAGCAACAGTCAAAGGTTGCCGTAGTGATGTTGCTAAGTGACTTATAGGTCAGAGAGGTCATTGCACAAGACCCTCAGTCGAACACAGTGTGTGTGTGTGAGAGCACGAGAGCAGGTTAGAAGACCGGTACTGCTGGTTCTCCAGAGATTCTCTCACTTACATTCTCCGATGGCCGAATGTGTGAGTCTGATCGGGGCGCTAACAGCCAATCAGTGCGACCGCCGCCTGCTATGACGGTAACCCTGGGCGACGAGTGAGGAGAGGCTGAAAATAGAAGTAAAGAAGCAAGTTTGGATGACCTGAAGCTGGAGAATAAATTTGGCGAGCCAGCCAAAGAAACCAAAAACCTAGACGGCTTATAGGAACCTAGGTTTCTAATTGTGGACTGAGCCGCTGTGGTGTGACTCCCGTCACACCGGGCTTACTAAAACATATTAAACTCTTACGTTATAATACACTCGGGGGAGAGCACGACCTGAACTCCAACTGAACCGATGTCATCTGACTCCCTCGTCCGCCGAGAGGCAGACCATAACTTTTAGTTTTTTGCGTGAGGAACTGTGTCGGTCATTATAAGCCTGGTTTGAACACCATCACTGATGCAACATTTAAATGACCCTAGTCTGCACTTTTTCCTCTCCGAGAGCGTGCCTTCAAGTTGAAAAGTGCCGTGAGCTTTAATAAGAGAAACCCCTTTTCTGTATGATTAGACATATCTAAGCATATAATAAATGTCTGCATTGGTTATTTGTCCTTATGCACACTTACCAGGGCGGTTGCTTGATTGTAAACTGTGGATTTTGGTCCTTTTAGCCACATTCATTAACTATCATTATCATTTTATGATATTTTACTTTTAATTCTTATTTGGGTTTCAAATGCACAATTACACACATTGTGCGTGGGTAAATTATGTGATTTGCTACGAATTGTATGTGCATGTGTGTACTCGTCATGATTCACAGTCTGTTTTCCAGTTATTCGACCAATAAACCTCTGAACATATATAAGAAGTGGACGTAGTCACTATTGATGAAGACTTGCAACTAGCAATTGAGACCATAATCTCATGTTTGCGATGTTGTTTGAGAGAATAAACCAAAAGAGTCATTTTCTCTTAGACGTCTATACAATCATATATGCAACCCGAGGAGTCGCCCCCTGGTGGCCACGAGAAAGAATGCAAGCCTAGAGCACTCGCACGTTGCATTACTACCTGCAGTGCTACACATTGTGTTCCTTTTTGTTTTTGTTTCGATTGGACAATAGAAAAATGTGATCCTAAAAAAAATAAAGATTCATGTTTCAAAACCCGTTTTCTTTTAAGTATTTTCAAAATATTACTGGAATTAAAATGTTTGGAATCCAAAAGAATCCATCATTATCTTAACCCGTTGTATACGGTATAAATGGTATATTACATACATATATATATATATATATATATATATATATATATATATATATATATATATATATATATATATATCTACGTTTTTTATGAAATGATGATATTTATACAGGCTTTAATGTGTGTTGACAGGATGCATTGCCATTCTGTGTGAGCGTTTGTTGGATATTTAGAAAGCTGAAAGAGAGAGAGGGATTATAGGAGTGTGTATTATAGGAGTGTGTGTGTGTGTGCGGTGGGGTTTGAAATAAAAACAAATATTAAAAAAGGTATTGTGACTGCTGCGACTGTCGCCCTTCGCTCTTCTGTTCCCTTCACAACAATAAGGGTCGGATTTCAACGCGATCTTGTCATTCAAACTCTCTTCCAGACATCATCACAGTCTTTATTACACGCAAATGAAGAGACAAATCAGATGATTTATTGGGCAGTTTAAAGAAAAAAAAAGAATCTTAATTTTCTCTGGAAAAGGCGTTAGTGCCCTATTATCCGGCATGAGCTGCAAACTTGTTTTCATTATTGATTTCAAGGGAGGCATGATGTGAGACGTGTATTATTATACGTTTCTCCTGAAGCCCGGGCAGAGCTGTGTGCACATGTGCCCGTGCAGGCATTTGATCTCATCAAGAGAGCGTTGGTAGAATAGTCACTCAGGAAGATGAAGATTCCCACACTTGCATCTGGTATCGCCACGACAACCATCTCCTTCCTTGAGTCCTTGAAATAAACCACGAGGAGACTCCACGAGTTAAAGAGACCGTTTTCGTCTCCATCTGACTCGCGCTCACTCACATTTGCCACCAATCCGTCAGCGTCACGGCATCGCACGGTTTCTATCTTACCTGACGGTCAATAACGTATCTGACGTTCCAGTCAGTCCTCGTCATCATAGCTGCAATTCTCAGTGCGCCCGGCCTGTTTTAGCCACCTGTTACCCTGCCCACCCAATACACCTGTTACCCAGCCCACCCAATGCACCTGTTACCCACCCAATGCACCTGTTATCCAGCCCGCCCAATACACCTGTTACCCAGCCCACCCAATGCACCTGTTACCCACCCAATGCACCTGTTACCCAGCCCGCCCAATGCACCTGTTACCCAGCCCGCCCAATGCACCTGTTACCCAGCCCACCCAATGCACCTGTTACCCAGCCAATGCACCTGTTACCCAGCCCACCCAATGCACCTGTTACCCAGCCCGCCCAATGCACCTGTTACCCAGCCCACCCAATGCACCTGTTTCCTACTATGTCTTGTTTGCTGCTGTAATCCTGTAAATTTCTGGGGGGGGGGCGGACGGACGGACGGGACACAGCTGTCCTTGGAAAAGTTCAGTAAGTCTGTACAGCAATATAAAATAAAAATAAAAAATCGTGACTTGAAGTCAGGGTCCCTGTCCCCCCCCCCACACACTCTCAACCCCTTGTGGGCGACTTGCTGACAGCGATCGGAGCTATTCTGAGGAATACGAGTAGAGAGGAAAGTGTTCTCATGGCGTGATGCCCACTAGCAGCTCATGTCGTCTCTACTGGAGAATATAAATGAATGTGGAGAGACGGAGAAGGGAAGAGATGGGAAACTAATACATGAGTGGGCGAGGAAAGAGAACGTGTAATGAGCTCGAGAGTTGGGTGGTCGGGGGGGTGTCTCGGCTCTCACTTTTCTGTCAGCTGTTACCACTTGTTACTCACATTAGCTGTGTGCCAGTTGCCATAGAAACCAACCCCAGCTGCACCGCGGTGCGAGGGGATGTTTGCCGGCTGGCTCAGACATGCGAGGTGACGTTTATTGTTGACTCGGTTCTGTGTGAGAGAACCTCTGCGCTCCGATCCCGTCGTGCACACAAAAGGTTCTAGTTGCGTTCTCTTCTGGGACCGCCCGCTGTGTCGGTTCTCGCCGCCTCGTTATCATTTTGGGGTTTTTTGGGGTTGTGCCAGTGTAACCTCTATGAAATGTCTCACTGTCTCTCTCTTAAATGTATGAGGAGAAATACAAGATAAATATATACAGTATAATCCAAAATATACAGTTACATACAGAGTCCTCACACTTGACTGTTTAACGTATTATTCATTTCCTAATAACAATTGTATAACCAAATAAACATGTAGATACATAACATATTCCATCTGCATGTTTAAAACATTAATACACTCAACAGAACAACATACTTTAATATAATACAAGAATATAATACAAGACAATTACTATACAAACAAATAATAATAATAATGCATTTAATTTATATAGCGCTTTTCATAATACTCAAAGACACTTCACATAATTAAAACATCCTAAAAGCTAAAAATAAATAAATAAGAATAGCTAAAATACAGGTAAAATAAATAAAACAAATAAATAGGGACTTAAATAAAGCCAGCTCAACTTTTATGTACCATCCCAATTAGCTAACACTATATTGTCCACAGACATTCATAGGCAAGTTACCTATGTGTGAATCCTCCGTTGCTCTGAGGATTACCCAGGGTCCTTTGCGTCTGTTATTCAGCGCAAGTACATATTCACACCAACAGGTGGCGTAGTTTCCCCATTTAACGGGATTTAACTTGAACCTTTTCAACTATGTTACATCAGCCGATTATAGCTGTAAACTTAAATGCGTTGGGATTGTTTTTGTTTGTGGACCCGTGCCGTTAATATTTTTGTCGATCCCGTTGATTCGTGAATGTATTTTGTTGCTATTTTATCGTTATTTCTTTTGTCTGCGGCCTTTTAAAAAAGCAGCAATTTCTTTTACGCCTGATTACGCCGGTTTATCTTCCTCCCTTTACTCTAGAACAACAGTCTGTCCGACACTCAAAATTAATCTGTAGGTTATAGAACATATTTTTTATAACTTATTTGATATAATACATATTTTAATAATAATATTTCTGAGTGCGTTTGAGATAACGTTAATAATCTTCACATTCTTTCTGTTCAGCACTTCTAGTAGTGCATGATTGGAGGCCATATTTAATTGGCTGAAAGAGAGAGAGAGAGAGAGAGAGAGAGAGAGAGACCTCCAAAACTGACTGTGAAATATTTGATTTGCTCTGTAAAGTCTGTAAATGCATTCGTGTCCTCGTGAATTTAAGAAAGGAACATTGTGTGTCTGTCCTTTGGTGTTGTGTCGCCGACTGTTTATTCATGTGTGCGTTTGTTGTCGGCCTTTTGAGAGCGTGCGCCACGGGTTTTGAAGCCAGGGAGGCTTTCCCCATGTTCAGCAATTCGGTTTGTTGTCTCGCCCCGCTGCGTCCTGATTGCACTTCTGTTCGGTTGAATTCTGATGATGTAAATGTCTGCTCTTTTATATCGCTCTCTGCTGTTGTTTACCACGTAGGAATTAAAGTTGGAACCCCGAAAGTCAAGATAATACTCGGCGAGGAACAAAAATTAAACAAATTGAATTAGCTTCATAGTAGTTTTGCTCACGTGTTGATTATCAAAAAACCGGACCTTCTTGGTGAAGAGGGAGCTGAGCCGGTCTACGTTCTGACCCTCACCTATGGTCACGAACTGTGGCTCGTGACCCAAAGAACAAGGTCACGGATACATGCGGCCGAAATTAGTTTTTCTCCGTAGGGGGGCGGGCTCAGCCTTAGAGATAGAGTAAGGAGATGAGTTTCCTTCTTAGGGGGGCGGGCTCAGCCTTAGAGATAGAGTAAGGAGATGAGTTTCCTTCTTAGGGGGTCGGGCTCAGCCTTAGAGATAGAGTAAGGAGATGAGTTTCCTTCTTAGGGGGTCGGGCTCAGCCTTAGAGATAGAGTAAGGAGATGAGTTTCCTCCGTAGGGGGGCGGGCTCAGCCTTAGAGATAGAGTAAGGAGATGAGTTTCCTCCGTAGGGTGGCCAGGCTCGGGAGGGGGGTGGGGTGGGGTGTGTGTGTGGGGTGGGGGGGGGGGTTGGGGGGGTGAGGTGGGGTGGTAAGGGCCAAACACCTGCAAAGGCCAAACTGCAGCCATCGAGTGTGCTTCATCCTTTCGGCTGCAGTCCGACTGTGATGCCTGGACAGCCTGCACCCAGCCTGCACCCAGCCTGCACCCAGCCTGCACCCAGCCTGCACCCAGCCTGCACCCAGCGCGCTCAAACAGGCCACACACTGTGTACATTAACACTCGTGCATTTCCACCCACTCCAACACTGATTTGCAGACCTCCTGCCAGTGTTTGCACCTGAATCAGCTGTTTGGCTCAACTCCTACGATTCTACAGCTCTTTACTTTTATTTTGATTCAGACAAATAATGACTCAAAGGGTTAGCTAACAAGTGTATATGATTGAACATATATATATATATAGATAAGAATGGATACGAGAGGAAGAAAGATAGTTAAAAGAAATACAAATAATTGCCGTAGCAGTTAAATTAAGTTCCCCTGTCAATTAAATTCCCCTCCACAGCACATTGAAGGTCGAGGTAATGAGATTAAACAGCGTTGAGGAGATTTAATAATGACCGATGATTTAGTTATGCATGCGAATACTCCGAATACTACGGGGTCACTGTGCATAATTGCCTTGACCAGTTGTGACCGTGGGGCGGTGCTATATTTAAGTCCTGTAATATAATTAAGTATGAAAAGGTTACTGCATTGCACATTCTTCACATTCTTCACGATTAAATAACCGAACAGCAGTAAAAGGCGTCCGTGATGTTCAAAGCCTTCGTCTTTTTGTATGCTGCAGTGACACGAATGACAATCTATGAATATAAACTAATGGCTGAATGTGCGTGTCTAATAGCTGCCAGTTGGCTGTACTGATACGATATGACTGTGTGTGTGTGTGTGTGTGTGTGTGTGTGTGTAAGCAGTGACAGAAACAGGCTTTGCGTGACGGCCTGTCCTTCACATCACACCTCTGTGGTGTGCCTCTTACACATCAGCACCTCCTTCTCCTCCTGCTGCTGTTGCTCTTTCACCCCCTAATCATTTTAGAGAGAGGTGAATCACGCACACACACACACACACACACACACACACACACACACACACACACACACACACACACAGGGAAACCCAACCATCCACGGTACACTTCCCCCTTCAGGCCTCCCCGGGCTGCACAGCTGGTGTGATTTTATGTTCCTAACGTATGGGAAATGCCACATGTGCACACATTACATGCAGCAGAAAGCCACTGGTCGCCGCGGGTTACTGCGGGCCTGTAGCCGGGACAAAGCCTGAGCATCGCGTCTGAAGTCACGAGGTCGATACATGTGCAACGAGAGTGCTCGCCGGTAACGCAGCAGGGGGGGGGGGGGCCGCAGGGGGGGCCGGCACTTGACTGCAAGAAGCCTTTTTGGCGTTTGCGTGATTTACTCGCTTCAGTCTCTTGTTGGCGCCGTGGAGGAGTTAAGTCTTTGACTTCAACACACCAGATGTCCACGTCGTAACACCTGCTCTCTCGCTCCTCCTCCGCCTTGTTCATCAACTCGCTCATCATCATTGTTGCGAAAGGTCGGCCCGAATGCCAGTTTCGATGTGATGGCTCTCTGGTCCCTCTCATGGTTCCCCCCCCCCTACTGCTGTGCTCATCAATAATACACCGCCTGTGTGCATGTGTGTGTGTGTGTGTGTGTGTGTGTGTGTGAGGATGTTGTCGGGTTCGGGTTCTTTCTGTACTTTCTCATCAATACGCTCCCGGCTGCGTGTGTTTCTGTATCTAATTGCCTTTGAATCCACCCACCTGCCTTTTCTCCTCGTGAAACCGTCTTCATAGTCGGAGTGGAAGCGAAATGTGCCAGGAGAGACGGGATCACACACATTCACATATGGCCAATACACGCACACACACACACACACACGCTCACACCACTCTCAAACGGATGATTGGGTAGAAAGAGAGAAATGTAATATATGCGGGAGCCTTTTCATCATTTCCTTTCTTTCTCCTCCCCTGTTTTCCCCCTCGAGGACTCACCTGTCTTTCCTTTTTATTGGCGGTGCTACAAGATAGAGACGTACAAAAAAGTGGACGCAGGATGAAGATTAGTCTTTGGTATCCAACGGAGACGAGGCCCCCCCGTGCCCCTCCTGATGGAATGGGGACACTTGCTCAAAGAATAAATAAAAACGAATGAATGAAATGACCTTGCGCGCCGGTTTTATTTAAAAAAAAAAAATCTTCTGCTGAACTCTGAACCCGAACGTTCATCCTTCTCTCGAAGACACTTCTGTGAGAGGTCTCGCCAGATGTTCCTCGTACATTGCAGAAGCGTGTTCGGGCTCTTATTTCATCACATGCACAACCGCCAATCAGCAAGCAGTGACAGAATGACGTCAGCCCCCTCGCGGTTCCCTCTTTGCGTCCTCTGTTTGACATCAAATGACTATCTGCTTATCCTGCGTCCACTGAATTGATTTAAGAGTTCTGGTTGATCACAATATTGTTTTTTCTTCCCCCCGAGTGGTTCAGCTCAGACTTTCTCAAAGTATAAAAGTGAAATCGGATTTTCCGCCTAAGAGAATTCTCCTGAAAACTCTTCTAAAAAAAAAAAGCGAAACAGACGGTAATTGCTTTTTGTTGTTGTTGTTGTTCTTAAACCCGCGACGACTGTTTGTTTTGTTTGCTACTTGAAGGCAGCACATGCAGCAGGCAGCCCCATTAGCATTCATGTGGGGTCCAGTTTCTGGCCACCTGGCTGCATGTTGGTCCAATGCCCCCCCCCCCCCCCCCCCCCCCCGCCCCCCCCCCCCCCCCCCTAACTCCTGAGGCAAACATGTGTCTCTTTAAATGCTCCGCTGTGTTCAACCCAGCTCCTCCCATACTTCCCATCAAGACAGCGGTGGCTGCTGGGAAGGCGCAGCGTGTTTAGTGGAGCCCAAAGTAGCCCGAAAGACGGCTCAAAGGCCGCAGAGCTGAGGACGGCTGATGGGTGTATCACGACAAGCAACTCAGTATGTCATGTGATCCCTTAACAATATAAAACATATTGATTACTTTCATCTGTTTGTGACCAAACAGTGGTGTCGTGATAAAAAAATATATATATATCATCCTCCGAATAAATCGTGCTGTCGAGTCACCGTGCAAAACATCTCTGTGTGTGTGTGTGTGTGTGTGTGTGAGGCCATATTAAAGAGAGTATTAGGATCCTCATTAGCTACAGCAAAATAGATAATAACCTGCATGACTCGTCTTAATACATTACCAGAATACCTTCTAATTGCATCTCTGGTAGCTCTCTCTTGTGACCGATAAGCTTTAATAACAATAACAATAACCGATAAGCTTTAATAACAATGCACTGCAGAAAACAATGAGAAAGTCCTTCATCGGGGAGGAGGAGGAGGGGGGGGGGGCGTTGTTATCTCATGGTGGCCAGGTGTCTGCAGAAAAAGGTTTGGTTTATCCGACCGAGGTGACTTTCTCCTGCTGACTTACGAAGAGATAAAGAAGGTTCTCGTCCTCCATCTCCGCTTCTTCCTTTCTCGCCAGGTGTGTGTGTGTGTGTGTGTGTGTGTGTGTGTGTGTGTGTGTGTGTGTGTGTGTGAGAGAGAGAGAGAGAGAGAGAGAGAGAGGCTGCAACCGAGCTGAGAGTATTATTGATTATTTTCTCACTGAAGCTTTGAAGCCTACCCGTCACAATACCTTTAATATTTAATATTTTGGGCCACGACTCCCTTTTGTCATTGACGAACACATCCCGGAGTTATCTTCGCATCTCTTTTTGTAGCATGTTAAATGCATGTCAGTGTATTCTGAGTCCTTTTTTTTTCCGGGTCATGTAACTTTTCAACCGTGACATCTGGAGCCAAATGGGTGTAAAAGCTGGAGGGAGGGGGGGGGGGTGATTTTCCATCCCTCCTCGGTGGCGCTCTCTCCATCCCCGGTCCACGTCGGCCCTCGTAATGACAGATCACCGCCGCTGATTGGCTGTCACTATCTCCCGTCGCTCTCTCCTCCTCCGCTCCTCTTGTCCGGTCACTTATTGTCCTCGTCTTGCCGTGACGGTGTAGACACAGCGGCCCTTTTTGCTCAAGTCTCACTTGTAATCACATCTCTACAGAGAGACAAAGGCAGGAGAGTTTCCTCTTCAATATCACTTATTTCTTTCTGCTTCACTTAACTGGTGTCGCACGAATTTAAGACCCATCGTTCCACCATTATCGTGATGGCTATGGACACTGCCCTTTAATTTATATGTTTGACCAAATAGTTTGATATCGATATTGTGTGGTTGATGTATTTTACAAAATATATACAGACTGACTTTAATTGATTAAATATAATGACTGAATGAGTTGTATATAAAGGAGCATTCGGATGCTTTTTCTTCTCTCTTCTTCTTGTGAGACTCTGAGGAGTTGTTGCTATGGCGCCGGGGCTGTCCATACGGGGCGCACTGGGGAAGAGAAATGAGGTCACCTTTCAGTTGAACCATCAGCTGCTGCCTGCGAAGAACGATATGCTTTACAAAAAAATATTGATATGAAAAGCAAACATGAGTATTACGGAGACAGATGTGGACATTTATTGATGCTGAGTGTGACGCAGGACGTGACGTGACGTCCTGCATCACACTCAGCATCAATAAATTAAAAAATATATATATTTTAATATATATGTGGTATATATATATATATATATACTATATATATATTAAAATATATATTTATTTGAATATATATACTGTATATATAGTAAATATATTATATATATATAATATTTCTTTTTTTATATACATATATATATTTATATATACATATATATATTATTTATATATATATATATTTTTTTTTAATATATATATTTATAAATATATATATTATATATTATTATTTTTAGACTAATTCAAATAAATCCGCCGTCGGACAAATCTTTCTGTCCCTCCCTTCAGCTCACTTTGTAACACGGATAGGTCATCGGTCTGACACGCCCGGCGGCCTTTACATATTGCATTAGCCATTCTGCTCTTGCCTCCAGTACCTGGAACGAGACCCCGGCTCTCTGGAAAGGGAATCGGAAGTGACAACACACGCCTCGCATTTAGTGCTGCCGAAAGCCCCCCGGCCTCAGACTGAAGGATCCGGGTTTAAAGCAGAGGCAGAGGTTATAAATGGATATTCTGGATAACTGGGAGGAAGGGTGGGGGGGGGGGGGGTCTTGTGCATCTGTGTGTGGGTGATACTTATGTAGAAGGGATAAGTAGACCTGACTCATGGATGGACATTTTTAGCTCACACTCACAGGAAATGTAACGCAGAGAAGAGCACACCACCAACACCTGAGGCCTCGATGAGATCCATGTTCCTGTTTTCCACTGGTGCATGGTGGTGGTGGTGGTGGTGGTGTGTGTGTGTGTGTGTGTGTGTGTGTGTGTGTGTGTGTGTGTGTGTGTGAGAGCAAAAACGCAGGAGCCACTCGTTGTGATTATCTAAAGAATTTCTGTCCCGTCGTACCGGATATGAGGAACATGAGCAGACGGCTAAACTGATTAAGCCTGATTTGAAAGAATGATGCTTCTGTAGACAGACACACACACACACACACACCCACACGCGCGTACACACACACACACACACACACTACTTCTTACAGCCAGTTAAAAAATGATTGCCGATGGAGCCTTGAAACAAAGTGAATCATGCCATCCTGATTTGATAAGAGTTGCCGGGCAGTTAGAAGGGGACCACATGGCTCCAGCTCCTACCTGCCACCTGAGGCTGTTGATGAACCCCCCCTCCCCGCCCCCCCATCCCCCCTCCCATCATCGAATCATGCCCAGGGAAACGCGATAGGCATCTCGCCTCGCGATGAGTCCTACTCAGGTCAAGAGAGGTCACGGCTTCATATCGCGTCATGTTGGGGTACAACGTCTGACATATTGTGTGCAGGATCATAGAACATTGGGGGGGGGGGGGGTGTGATGGAAGGTTGTCATAGTAACATAGTGACTGTAGAATTACAATCTGCGGTTATTGGGAAGATCTTAAACAAACAGACCGTAAACAAATGCTTTCGATTCTAAATCGTCCTGTTTGTGCATCCGCAGCCATCCATTCGTACCCAGAGAGCGCCACTCGTTTACTCATTACGGGCGCCGTCTGCTGTCCGCCTCCAACATCGTTCATCAGCCGTGGTTTCTGTTGGTTTCTGCGGGGGAACCGGTTTGTTCGTGCGGCGACGTCATTTTCTGTCTCGCTTTGCTGGAGGTATTATTGCATCATGTAAAACAATCTGCTCGTAGTCATTTTACACGTCATTCTTCATCTTGTACAGAACAAATAGAGGTCTCTGTTCTCTAAACTACATTTAGATTTGAACCAATCTGCATTTCTCTGTCCCCCCACCCCCCCACCCCCCCCCCCCACCCCCCCTGGCTTTCCACCCCTTTACATCGTCTCTTAGCCGGCGCACGACGGGAAGTCGTGACTGATGATCAAAGATGTCCTCAGACGACACGTATAAAATGAGTCGCACACATGCACACGTACACGAGGGAAAGCCGACTGACACCCGTCTAACGGCCCGGGGAGCCATCATTAGGCGACACGGTACGAGCTGCGAGACCCCCCCCCGAAGGACGCGAGCAGGGCCGTTTATCAGCGTGATGCCTGCAATGATGACCAAAACCTTTTAGCCGCAGCCGAGTGTCCGTAATGAGATTATCTCCAGGGCACTGGTGAAAGCGAGGCCTAATAATAATCTAATAATAGGTCCTCACCTGCTCTTGTAGTGGTATAAAGATGCATTCACCTTCTGCAGTCGTCTACTAAACACAAATCTGTGAGTCAAGAAAAGCAAAAGAAACGCACACGGAGAGATCAAATCAAACCGTGGTGAGGCACGTCCGCCTCCGCTCGCCGCCACTCTGGTCGCCACTCCTCCATCAGAGCTGGCGTTGATGGAGAGAGACGGAGGGAGAGAGACGGAGGGAGAGACACGGAGGGAGAGACATGGAGGGAGAGACACGGAGGGAGAGAGACAGAGGGAGAGACACGGAGGGAGAGACACGGAGGGAGAGACACGGAGGGAGAGAGACGGAGGGAGAGACACGGAGGGAGAGACACGGAGGGAGAGAGACGGAGGGAGAGAGACGGAGGACGAGAGACGGAGGGAGAGACACGGAGGGAGAGAGACGGAGGGAGAGACACGGAGGGAGAGACACGGAGGGAGAGACACGGAGGGAGAGAGACGGAGGGAGAGACACGGAGGGAGAGACACGGAGGGAGAGAGACGGAGGGAGAGACACGGAGGGAGAGACACGGAGGGAGAGAGACGGAGGGAGAGAGACGGAGGACGAGAGACGGAGGGAGAGACACGGAGGGAGAGAGACGGAGGGAGAGAGACGGAGGACGAGAGACGGAGGGAGAGACACGGAGGGAGAGAGACGGAGGGAGAGAGACGGAGGATGAGAGACGGAGGACAAGAGACGGAGGGAGAGAGACGGAGGGAGAGACACGGAGGACGAGAGACGGAGGACGAGAGACGGAGGGAGAGACACGGAGGGAGAGAGACGGAGGGAGAGAGACGGAGGACGAGAGACGGAGGACGAGAGACACGGAGGGAGAGAGACGGAGGGAGAGACACGGAGGACGAGAGACGGAGGACGAGAGACGGAGGGAGAGACACGGAGGGAGAGAGACGGAGGGAGAGAGACGGAGGACGAGAGACGGAGGGAGAGAGACACGGAGGGAGAGAGACGGAGGGAGAGAGACGGAGGGAGAGAGACGGAGGGAGAGAGACGGAGGATGAGAGACGGAGGGAGAGACACGGAGGGAGATAGACGGAGGGAGAGACACGGAGGGAAAGAGACGGAGTGAGAGACACGGAGGGAGAGAGATGGAGGGAGAGAGACGGAGGACGAGAGACGGAGGACGAGAGACGGAGGGAGAGAGACGGAAGGAGAGAGATGGAGGGAGAGAGACGGAGGACGAGAGACACGGAGGGAGAGAGACGGAGGGAGAGAGACGGAGGACGAGAGACGGAGGATGAGAGACGGAGGGAGAGACACGGAACCATGAGGCCAAATCAGAAAAGTTAGTCAGGATGTGATGCAGGTCAAACAGCTCAATGAGACGTCTTTTATTCATCTACGTGTGACCCACTCTTCTTTAAAAAGTGTTGGTTAGTTTTCAACACCGTTTATAAGCCAATAAAATACAATACACTCACAGATCAAAAACAAACTAATATGAAACAAATGAAAAGACATATGATTCATCCAGCCCTCCTCCATACGTCTATCTTTCACCTTCAACATAAGCTTTTACTAAACCAGCAGCTGTTTACACAAAACAGTTCCTAAGAGCATGAAAAGACACGACCAACGTGTTCTAAAATTAAAACATTGTGACAAAGGGGGGAGCCCACAATGTGTGTTGGGGGAGTCCGTCGCACAATAGGAAAGCTTTCTTTTGCTGCGTTGACGGATCCGGGGAGTGAATCATCATTCAGCGATGCAATAAACAAGATACGCCAACGTTAACCCATCGATCACCATTTGACACCATAAACAGTTTGTGCATGCGTGGTTACAAAGATGACATGTTAGACTTGGAATCATCTTTTAACTGAGAGCTGATACACGTCATATTCCCCGTGCTCATCATTTATGAGTGCGTGTCCCAGGACCTCTCGTGCAGTGAGTTAACACATTGACTTTATTGACGGTTATAAAACCGACGTTTCCTTGTTCCCTCGCTCCCTTGTTCCCTTGCTCCCTCGCTCCTCTCTACCAGCGGCTTCAGGAGCGAGAGACATTTCCATCGGTCGGCTTTGGGCTTCTATTGTGGCTTTAAAAACATGACGTCCATGAAAAGGTGCTTGGCCTCATTTTGAACCATATACCTCATAAGTTATTATCCATTAAAGTAAGACACCAGATGAATAAGGCCCCGTTGGTTGTCGCCATCTTCTGTGTTTGGTAGAGGAGGTGAAGCTCCGATTGCACTTTTAATATGGCCGTGGCGGTAGGAACAGATATTGCTCTTCTTCTCTTCGTCCCAAAAAAAATGCAAAACACATCAATCTCCGTATGCTGAGGGGTCAATCCCACCGTCTGCTCATTAATGAGTGCCGAGCTACTCAAACACGCCTGTGTTCTCTTTAACGGGACGGACGGCCAAATAGATGTTAATGATTATGTAAACGTCACCGATTAGAAGTGGAGAGAAGACACGTCGACATGTTCGTAATGCTGCACTTCATTTGTGTGTAAAAGGCCTGAAGTGTCAATGAGGACTAGATGGAGCGATGGAGGGGGGGGGGGGGGGGGGGGGGGGGGGGGGGGGGGGGGGGGGCGGGGGGGGGGGAAGGGTGGTGGACCGTCCTCTCCCAGGCAGTAATTTGACTAATTATAACCATGCTCTTGAACAGACGAGCACCGTAACTAATATAGAAAACCTCCTGTGATCATATCGACGGGGAGGGTTGGAAAGATGTGGACTGCGATGTTTCCCTTTCGGGTTATTTTAATCACACTTATCGCACCTGCAAAAGGTGTAAATTAGGCGAATCGAGAGGGGGGGGGGGGGGGATGTGTTCTGCCAATGTTAGTTGTACCACACGTGGATGCTTCACGGTGCAGATGATGTGCAGCAACACATTGTTCAAGAGGGCTGCGTTGGCTGACACTAAAGGGGGATTGAGCAACGTGTGTGTGTGTGTGTGTGTGTGTGTGTTACTTTACTGTAGTGTATCCGTACGCTACGTTGTCACATGTTCTGCATACAACGTGAGCTGAGGAAGAATATTTTGTATTTACTCGTCGCATTTCCATCCACAACGTGATTCATTCACGCGTTTACATTTGCTTTGTAATTTTTCTTTTGCGATCCTTATCTATTATTTAAATGTCTGTACGGCCTTCCTCTCTCTGCTCACCGCAGCGCCCTCATTTCCCTTCGGGGACCATTAGAGTTTCATTTCTTCTCATCTCATGTGAGGTAAACAGACTCATTAAGCGGGTTCTGATCACAGTTGAGCAGCGCTACAACGACGGTAACACACCGCAGGAGCACGGCGCATGCAGCACACACACACACACACACACACACACACACACACACACACACCCTGGGGGAGAGGGGGGAGGCTGCTGGCTGCAGGTGCAACACAAGCTAATGCTAATAAGACCTTGTTTTTTTTCTTTAGCTTCCTCTATACATGCTTGCACACACACACACACACACACGCACACGCACACGCACACACACACACACACACCCTGGGGGAGAGGGGGGAGGCTGCTGGCTGCAGGTGCAACACAAGCTAATGCTAATAAGACCTTGTTTTTTTTCTTTAGCTGCCTCTATACATGCTTGCACACACACACACACACACGCACACACACACACGCACACACGCACACACACACACACACACACACACACACACACGCACACACACAGGACCACTTTGCTCCGTCAGGCCCGTTCAGGATCAGCAGTAAGTGCCCCGTTCAGCAGAAGGTTGGCACACAACACGCAGCATAATCCTTTGTTTGTTTTACACACTTTGGATTTGCATTTCTTTTTTTCTTTTTAAATGGAACATAAAAGATTCATAAAAAAACACACACTCTGTGTCCCCGCGTGAATTCAATTTGATTCAATTAAAGTCTCGAGGAGCTCCGGTGCAGAGGAGCACAGAGCGAACCCGGCGGACCGAGCTGAACTTTACAAAGATCAGCTCGTCACAGTGACTCAGGAAACATCCCCGAGGTGAGCTGTGGGTGACAGCTGCTGCTGCTCCACTGGCTCAGGTAAATGCCAGAAACCCCACTTGGATACACACCGGCTTGCTGAAACACGAGTGCACACGCACACACACACACACACACGCACACACACACACACACACACACACACACACACACACACGCACACACACACACACACACACACACACACGCACAAGCACTGCTACGATTAAAATAACCGAAAATGAACACACGAAGGCATGAATCACACAGAGAATAGAGACAGGGAATTAATGCATGTGTGCACCTTTTATTTTACAGATTCACACACACTCACACACACACACACGCACGCACACACACGCACGCACACACTGTAATATTATGAATCCGTTGTATGTAATGGCTGCATGTCTGGCTTTGTCAACACATCATGGCTTTGCACAGTGTGACATAATTAAAATCCCCCCCCCCCCCACACACACACACACACACACACACACACACGCACACAAACACATGTACAAACACACATGCACGCACTGTAATATTATGAATCCGTTGTATGTGATGGCTGCATGTACATGTCAGTGTCTGGCTTCATCAACACATCATGGCTTTGTAATTACAAACTAAATATTGATGTTGTGCATCGATCCCTCTCATCTGCTCTGATCAATGATATCATGAACAGTCTGATCAATGGTCATCAATAATAGGTGAGACACACATATACAATCGAGTCGTCTCACATCTTTCTGAGGGTTTAAAGAAGACACATTTCATCACCCAGTTTGTTCTTAACGAGCTGCTGCAGTACTGCGGACGACCACCAGGTGTCTGTAGAGTGAAAGGGATGGACTCAAAGAAACAGGATCACACGCCATGATAATTACCATTCAACCTGTTCTTCTGCCCTCTGCTGTAACCCCCCCCCCCCACACACACACACACACACACACACACACACACACACACACACACGAGACGAGACGAGTATAGCGACTTATAAAAACTGCTCGTACATATAAAATAAGATCAGCAAATATGTATTTAAAAGCTTTTTTCAATATTTTTTGTTCAACATTTGATCTATATATATTTTTATATGATTGATATACTGAACCTGCCTGTATTCCTACAAAAATAATGATACTTTTTTTGTCTTGTTTTTGATATGAAGGTATTAATACCGAATTTGGCCTTTTTGCTGAGTTCGACTTGCCCGTGTTTATTATTAAATATGTGCTTGTTTTGAGATGGAAGTTCTTTTTGTGATGAATGTGTTTGTCTCGTTCTGCCTGAAATGTTGCACAGCTAAAATTGCTGGGAGCTTTTAACATAGTATGAGGATCCTTAAAAAATAAAATAAAAATCTTGCATTAGTTCTAGTTTTCGATCCAGCACAACATGACACATTCGCCACGACAGGAAGTTACAAATAAAAAGCATCTAAACTGAAGCTGCTTTTAGCTCCTGCAGTAGTTTAAACTTTGGGCTCCTGAGTGGGCGTCGGCCAAAACATCTCCAACTTGTATCCCTGCAAAAAAACACAGGCTCCGCCTCCTTATTCGAGTTGGTCATGTGACGCACGCAACACCGAAGGGTAGTTGACTTGGCTAGCGCACCGGTGACTCGGTGAGAATCGAGTCTCGTCCACTAGAGTTGCAACTAATCGGAGTCACGTTGGAATTATAACACACACAAATTAAAATGTAGTCTTTAATAATTGGAATTGCTACCAGTCAGAATAACGCAATTGGAATTTCGACAATATATATATATATACGCAATAGCTATTACCGATAAAATGTGTTGTAAATACCTGTTTTCACTGCGCGCTTCATTAACACCATTAGCTCCATTGTGTGTAATTTGCGTGTCCTGTAAAAGACAAACGTGACCCTGTGGAGGGTTCAAGCCCGACCGGAGCTTGAAACCACCGCGGCAGACTTTTTTGGGGGGCCGAGCCGCATAAAGAGTCTTTCGAGTCGAACTTTATGACGGGATTCTCCCCCCCCAAATGTTCAGAAAAACCACAAGCTGTCACATCGCTATAAAAGCTGCATTAATAAAGAAGAGAAAAACAACAACAACGGTTACATTTGGGGCAAACTCAACCCGATTGCCGTCACACAGCGTCTCCTCGAACGCCTGTCGGTGATGTTTTTATTGATGATGAATAATTCCTGTCTCGCTAACACGATGTTTTCACTCTCCTTCTGTGTCCGGCAGCAAAGGGGAGGCAGCGGCCATCGAGACGGAGCTGCTGAGGGACTACAGGTTCGGACAACAGCAGCTGATTGAGATTTGGGGTCAAGCGTGCGCCATCGCCATCACGAAGGTCTGAGCGGACCACTTGTGTTCTTTCTCACAGCACTTCCTTGTCGTTTCGTCTTTGTTTCCAGCCTTCCTTCACACAGGAGGCCTCTGTTCATGTCCTGTGTGGAAGGTAAACGTTGGTTTTTTACCCTCGTCGGGTGACGCGAGGAAGGAAGCCCACCGAGGTCGATTATTTATGTAGTGACGTTTTTTTTTTACCTGACGTTGTTTCAGTGTCATTGTACTTTTCTCTCACTTCGTCCCAAACGTGTCACGACATTAAACGTGCGACGTTGTGCGTTTCTGATTCATTCAACGTGTCCCGAAGGTTTGCAGAGACAAATAACATCGTTCCAGTATTTTACTCTTAACAAATTAAAATGTTGCATATATTTTCGAGATGTATCTCCTCTCCAGCTCTGCTTCGTCCTTGCAACAGGAAAATTAAACACTACAAACATTAATAACCGTTTGAAAATGACCCGCAAAGCTTTTCTCTCCCTCCCTCCTCTGCCCTTTCACAAATCTCAACAAATAGGAAAAGAAATGGTAAAATCCAAGGAAGTCACGACATTTCTTTTCCAATTCACGTGCTCTTTTCTTCTGCACGAAGCCACCC
>NC_046969.1:23032078-23067078 GCF_009769545.1 Cyclopterus lumpus | reverse complement strand
GGTCATTTTATCTATCCTTCTAGTCATTGTGTGTCTCTTTCTGGTTGTTTTGGCCCCTTTCATAGTTGTTTCTGAGTGTCTTTGTAGTATCAGCAGTTTTCTTTTTTTTTGTATCTCTTTGTCCGTGTTTTGGGTTATTTATAGTACTTTTGTGTCATTTGTTTGTTTTAGTCTCTTTGTGGTCATTTTGTGTCAATTAGTAGTTGCTTTGTGGTTGTTTTGGCCCTTTTAACAGTTGCTTGTGAGTCTCTTTGCAGCTGGGTTCATCTCTTTGTAGGTTTGTAGGCGTTGTTTTGTTTCTCGTGGTCATGTTGGGCCTCTTCCTGGTTGGTACGTGTCTCTTTGAGCGACCTATTGCAGGTGAAGGCCTCTTGGCCTCTTGGCCTGTTCCTGTTCAGTAATGCATCAACGCCAACAATAGCTTTTTTTTATTGCACAAAAACAGCTATTATATTCATCACCACCACTAATAATCCAATAGAAAACACAGTCTGGTGCTGACTGAGTCATTCGGATGATATCTCACGCTTCAGGACTAGCAGGGGACCCCCTATACGAGCCCCCTGCACATTACACGGTTTCCTTTCGGCTCCCGTAAACGGCTCAGAGCAGTTATCCCATTACCCCCCCCCACAAGGCCACTCAGACATCATGACATCACGCTATTGTTACTCTCGTTAAAGCCGTGTCTGCCTCTTACGCTCGGCAGCCACAATGGGATGTCAGGACCAGGCCGCGTGTCGACCGACATTTTTTGACTTTTGAATTGTTTTTGGACGCGGGATCTGTTCTCTCTGAACACATTAGAAGAACGTGACCTTTAAAAGATCGCGAGTCTCTTTCTCACAGTTCATTTCGGTGCTAGTCCCCGCCCACGTCTATGACTTTATTGGAAGGGAAATATTGGATATGTGTGTTTTTTGTGGGACTTTTGCTTTGGAGGGGAATGCATCTATACACTTTACCATATGTGTCTGACACGCTTGATTTACTGTGCATTGATAGTTCAGATTAAAACCTCTGTGGAGCTTCTCGCTCTTCCCTCGTTCTTTTTACTCCTTCAGGCCAAGAACAGGAGGTCAGAGGTCAGCTCCGAGGGAGAGATATATATCTATATTTTACCCTGACATTCCAGAAATTAAGCTTATCCATAACAATTAGGCATCGATTCCGTACTTGTACTTTGGACTGTGAAAGAGAGAGAGGGTGTGTTTTTCATGGTGCGACGTGATCAATCTCAGCAGGAAGACATGCAAGCATACACGTGAGACACACACACACACACACACACACACACACACACACACACACGCAAACACACATTGTCGTGCATCTTTGATTATTTCCACCGCTTGGGGTGGAAGAAAAATACGAAGGCACAGATATTCCTTGATCAAAGCTAATGTTTGATGAGTATATATATATATATATAGTTTGAAGTGTTCATTCGGTGTCTTTTCATGCTTTTTCCTATATATATATTTTTTACTTTAATACCATGATACTGTATTTTATGATTATGTCTGGCATAAAAGGTCTACAGTTTATGTTCAGGCCTGTTAAAAAATATAGAAATGCACTGAAACCACCACCACGGCGTCGATGAGGTTCACGGCATGGCGGACCCCGAGGGACGCACACACACACACACACACACACACACGGTGGATTGTATTGGGCCTGGTTGCTCGCCTGGTGGAGATCATGATGGAGGTGACGTCAGGTGATGAGTGTACGTGGCCGTGTGATTGGTTTAGGATCCCCAAGGAAGCAGCGGTCCGTCTGAGCTGACGAATCACTTCCTTTCCTTTCCTCAGCTCAGCCACATTTTAAACTGTTTTCTCTTTATTTATATCTTCATGTGGTGTTTTTCACAACAACAAAAACACACGAATGTGAACCCTGTGGTCATTTTTATTTTAGTTGATGTTCCTCACTTTCCTCCGTGCCTTGTGGTGGCGCTAGAGGACACATCGGGGCATCCTGTGTGTTCCCTGAATTATCTCGAGATAAATCTCACTGTTGTCTTTGTACAATGTAATGTAAGTTAAATAATATGATGACCTCCACTGTATTGGGATGGATGGACATCTCACATCACTCCGTAACATTGAACTCATGACCTCCGAGATATTCCCATAACGCCTCTGAACAGCTTGAATCGTGACCAATACAAGAAAAATAAATGAACTTTTATCAAATTAAAGAAATTCCTGAAGACATCTCTCCATTTTTTCTATCGTCGATGGTCAGATGGCCACGGCGACTTGTTTTGTTACCGGTTTGGCAACCTCCTCTTCTTCTTTTTCTTCTTCTTCTACTCTTAAAGCTTTGCACGGCCTGCAGCCGACTTTATTCTCCTCAACCCAGTTGATGGAACATTTTAAAGTTAATCTCCTTGACAAATAAATTGGGTGAACTGGCCCTTCTAAAAAGGCCGTTACGTAGATATTTATCGAGGCCTATGTTTTTTTTGAGAAAAGAGATGACCCTCCTACACACTACTGACAGGGGCTCCCAGGTTTCAGGATTTATCTTTGCGACCGTGTCAAGGTCATCGGGTCACAGGTGCTTCCTGATGAGCATCACAGACCTCTCAGACTGCGGGTGTCTGGATTTCTACTCCTCTCCGCTCCCAGTTCATACGGGAAGTATTCATTCAGGAGCCAGACTGTCGAAAAACCACAACGTCTGACCGGCGGGCTCCAGTATTTTCACTTGTCGAGAACTGGAGGACAAATGTATCAAACACATTGTCAATGTTGGCTGGAATCGCAGACTGTCGTGTCAATAGTGTGTAACCTCCCCCCCCCAACCTCTTCTCTGTTGTTACTCACAGGAATATGAGCCCACCATCTACCACCCTCAACGCTCCTCTCAAAGTCTCCACCAGGACTTCACAGTTCAGTGTGAGAAGATGGACATCCCTTCTCTCTCCTATCTCCCCACAGAGGTCAGCGGCCTTTTACCAGAGCGACACATCTCCGGTGACTTCGGCAACTGACACACAATCTATCGTTTGATTATAAAGCGCGCGCCGATTTTAAGGAGATGGTTAAACCGATGAGAAGTAGTTATATGTCATTCCTAAATAACCCATGTGATTGTTAGCCGGTGCATGACGTCAGGTGACGTAGTAAAAAGAGGACGACGTGAAAAGGACGGGGCAAACAAACACAGGACTTTCACCCAGGAAGTACAAACGTACTTATTTAATCCAAACCACGACCCTTTAAAGACCCTGCACAGCAGGACTCACGCAGGCCCACAGATCGCTTGTGTCGCTGGGCAATCCCCTGAAAAAAAGTGAACCGTAAGATGCCACCCGATCTGTTGTAAATATGTAACTCACTGGGTAGTGTAGGAGACTGTTATCCAGGCTCGGTCCCACGGTAACACAATCCGCCTCCTCCCGCGCCATCGGATTAGATCATTCAAGAAAGGTACCTAAATCATTTCACTTTGTGACCCTTTCGAAATAAAAATGAAACCAGATTACATGACTCCCTTTCCTTCGCTGTTATTCATCTCGCAACCTTCCCCCCCCCCCCCCCCCCCCTCAATTATTCATGCTGCGATCCAATCTGTTCAGGTGCAGCTCATAAACGACGCCTACAACCTAGTGATTGATGCCATGATGGGTCCGGACGCAGACTGCGCCAACATTAAAGAGCCCTACCCTGGTATCCTGGTCACCCTGAAGCAAGTCAAGATCCCCATCGCCAGTGTGGACGTGCCCTCAGGTGAGCGTTCCCACCAACGGGCTCAGGAAACTTGATAAATGGGCCTCCAGGCAGCTCCATAGGAGCCTTGGCTCCCAGGCAGGAGTTTTTCCAAAGTCTGGAGGCACACGTGGAGGATAAATCTTACTCTGCAGTCGGGCTCAGTGTGAGCTCATCATACCCCAAATGCACCACCTGCTGGGTGTGAGCACAACACACATGAAATGATCACAATCCTCTCCTCGAAAACCTAAATTCCTCTCCTCCTCCTCCTTCTTTTTTTCTGTCTTCCTCAGGTTGGGACGTAGAAGAAGCGAGTGAGGATGGCATCGCCCCAGAGGTTCTCATCTCACTCACAGCACCAAAGAAGTGCGCCAGAGGTTTCTCGGGGAAGCATTTCTTGGCCGGACGCTTCCTGCCCTACGACATCCAGAAAAAATACGAGCTCAACCTCCCGGACTACCCCGGCACAGACTGTCTGCTAGAATTGTAACACATGGGAAAGCCAGAGTGACCACTCCTCATTTAAAATAAAAAAAATAATTAAAATAAAAAGCGTACGGTTGATCCCTTCTCTTGTTTTGTACTTTATAGATCGTTAATGTGATTTAATGTGCAACAGCGCAGTTGTGTAGATCAGGCTACACTTTAGCCGAATGTGTCGTTGAGCTACAGTAGAAGGGTGATATTTAGAAGCTGTGGTTTGAGTCTTTTTAGGCAATGGCATGAGTTTTTTTTTTGTAAAAGCTGCATGTAGCATTACACTGTTTACTGATTACTTTGCAAAAGACGGAAAAGGTTCTTCGGAGAGATGAATTTTTTTTCCACGACGCCAACAACCGGATCGTTTTGTTTGTTTCTTTTTTTTTTTTCTCCCTTCAAAAACTTTTTGTAATGTTTTACGTTCGGATGCTTTTTACGTTTGAAACTTTCTACTGACATGTGCTGCTGAGATGAGGTGCTGTGCAGGTCGGCCACTTAGAACTTTCTGTTTTGACTGTTTTTTCCGTTTGGTTTTGGGTCGGCCTGCACTTCTGCATTGCTCTTGCTTGCAGTTGCCGCGTTAGCTGTTACGAAAAAAAAAAAGGCCCGGGCGGTTCTTGTTATCCAATAAAGGAAAGAAAAGAAGAAAAAAACTCTCAACGGATTCAGTTTGTGGCGTTTTTTTTTCTCCTTCACATAAAGCTGCAGCGATCAGTGTATTTGATATCAAATTATTGGTTTATAACTTGACCTTTTAGCCTTGTTTTCCATCAACCACGTGTCCAGCAGACACGGGCAGCTGTTTTCAGTAAGAAAGGTCCAATAAACCCAACTGTCCGCGACCTGCTCGACAATAAACGGCACGCGGAAAAAGTTAGCGACTAGCCGGAGAATATAGGGGAGCCTTTAAAATATAGCGGGTATAAAATACCAACTATTTTTCCAGGTGGAGACCAAAAACAGAGCTAAAAGCAAAGCGGACATGAAAGCTATTGTTGCTCTGTGTCTGCTGGATGTGTTTTCAGCTGGTTAAAGTGAGCCCCTCCCCCCCCCCCCCCACACACACACACAGGGCCCAAAAACTAGATTACGGTAGCTTTAAAGCAGGGGTGCCATTTTTTATTGTTCCGTAATAACATTAAAGTTCACGTTGACATCCAACGAATATTATATATATATATATATATATATATATATATATAAAAAAGATATATTTCTTTCCCATAATCAGGACATTGTATTTATATATGAGAGCCCTTTCCTTTCGTAAGCGTCCACGTCTGAGTTGAAATCATGACCTTACCAACCTTCCAATGATCTATCGGCAATACACAACGGGTACCAGCCAATCAGAGAGTAGGGCGGGTCTTCGTCAAACTACCGTAAGTTACACGGCCTTTAATTTACGACACAAGCGTCCGTAGCTTAAGTCGTAATTTTAGCAATAAATCTCGACCTTTTTTTTCCAAACCTAACCCCGTACTTCGGGTTTCCTAAACCTAACCTCGACACCGTTAGGCCCAACGGTTGCTCAAGCTGCAAGAATATGACGAGCGGGGGATGAGCTCACGCTGCACATGTTAGTCGTGAGCGTCCTTGGTGAGCGCATGGCCGTTTCTTCTGTTTACTGGTTCCCAACTGGATTTGATTGGGTAATGAAAGCCATGAGCAGGTGTGATCAGGTCGTAATCAGCTGTGGAGGAAGGCCGCTCATTATTGGGCTCCGGGGGGGTGGCTTTGCGAGGTCTTCAAGAATGACTAAAAGAGACGTCCGTGCTGTTTATGAATGAGGTCATGTGTATTCATACGAAAAGTTTAGGAACTTCTTCTGAACGCTAATGCGCTGATGCACGCGTGCGGGGAGGAAAGAGAAAAAAAAGTCTGTGAAAAGGAATGTCGATCCGGCGGTATTAAATCTGTCAGGAGCAACCCTGACGAGGGTTGTAGAAATATGCGTGCGAGCGCTCAGCGGATCGCACGCCTTTCATGCCCGTCCAATCCCGGCAGGGGTTGAAAACGAGGACTTGTCGCCGCGCTGTCGCCCGAGTGAGCTCCTCACCGGAGCCGCCCGAGTGACGGGCTCAGGCGTCCTCGGCACGGCTCGCGGAATTGAACGATCACATGTGACAGCGCCGCTCGTCTTATTATCCACGTGAGAGACAGAGAGAGTCTTACGGAAGATTTAGTGGAAAGTTTAATATGAATATAGAGCTTCCATTGTAGCTTACGGGGCCCTTTTTTTTCCTCTAAATTGCTTCCAGCTCTCTTTCTATGTGGTAAATATGAGAGACAAAATAAAACATTGCATGTTTAAGATTTCAATTTTGCACCTATTGTATCCTGAAAGTACTCTTTTAACACGTAATGGTTATTTTAAGTATGTCCCGATAGCCGGTGGGCTAGTTGTTATTCCTAAAGGACCACATCATTCTAAAGGGCAATGAACACTGTAAAAAATACAGATATTAATGCTGAAAACTCAATGAAAGGGTGGTCACACATTACATGTGTGAGTTTAAAGTGAAAGACGTCTGTCCGAAAGGAGCCTGGTTTTGTATGGATTGCTTATTTAGGTTTATTATTAGAACATTTTAATGGCATGATCAAAAATATAATAATATGGCCAATGGCTAAAAATAGCAAAAAATAGCAAAAAATATCTATGGTGGTGGAAGAATATTATGTAAAATACAACATTACTACAAGTAGCCTAATTATGAATTTTAAGTAAAAGTGCCCCGTGATATATTTGGCTAGCTTAGTTCGGAGGGAATAATTAAGAGAGGAAAGAAGAAATAAAAGTTCTGCGACTTTTCTCTCATTGTTGTGTCATCGTTTTAAAGTTTTTTCGTGATAACAATTATTAAATGAAACGATGTGACGCAACCAGTGGTTAAATCTTGCAATGGAAAAACTAGTAACTCTTATTTGTCACATAAATAAGTAAAACATATATAATGTAAATACTCAAGTAAAGTATAAATACCTTAAAATTGTAAATGTTGTTGCGCTTCATTACTTTCCATCATTAAAGTGTGAAAACATTGTCATGATTTAAACTTTAATATCCTGAACTTTACTCCATTGTCGTCCCACCCGACCTTTATTCAGGCGAATAAATGTAAAATGTAAACGCATATTTTTTGTTATTTCAAAGTATTTAAAATGTTGAACCAAGAGAGATTTATGAAAGAGTCGAATATTACGTTATGCTGTTAATGACCTTGAAATATGCTGTTAATGACCTTGAATTTTTTTTTATATCCCAATCGTATAGTCGCTAAATTGCAACAATTGGCACGTGTCAACGGAGCCGGGGTACTTAGCACCTCGTGAGCCCCTCTCGTGTCAGCGTCGGGGGGAGTTGTTCCTGAACCGGCGTGCCATATGACGTCACTTCCACTCTCTGGCAGAGCATCGCGCCGCAATCAGCGACTGTTAAAAAGTTACAAAACTGAACCAGAAGTCGAACCAGAGGCAGAGCAGCATCTGGCACTGCCCCGTGTCTGGTGGAGATAAAAAAAGAAGAAGGGGAAAAAAAAGAAAAAGAGTGAGACAGAGATTTGTGTTGAAAAAGAGTGAGACGGAGATTTGTGTTGAAAAAGAGTGAGACGGAGATTTGTGTTGAAAAAGAGTGAGACGGAGATTTGTGTTGAAAAAGAGTGAGACGGAGATTTGTGTTGAAAAAGAGTGAGACTGAGATTTGTGTTGAAAAAGAGTGAGACGGAGATTTGTGTTGAAAAAGAGTGAGACGGAGATTTGTGTTGAAAAAGAGTGAGACGTATTTTTGAACGTTTAAATAAACCGCAATGAAATAACAAAGCTGCTGCGTGTTTGCGCCGACGCACGCGCACACCTGCTGTGTGGGTGAAGACAACTGTACCGGAGCAAAAAAAAAAAAAGAAGAGGATTACACATCAAAGAAATATGAAATATTGCACCCCAAAAAAAAAAAGAAAGTCTGAGCTCCAGCTTTGACGAACAGGAAAACACCTTTCAAGCCCCCAACACACACACACACACACACACACACACACACACAATCCCTCTCTCTGCTAGTCTGTCCCTCTCTCTCTCTCTCTCTCTCTCTCTCTCTCTCTCCACCCCCACCAAACCCTCACCTATTTTTGGAAGATGATATGGGGGACCCAGATGTTACATTTCCACTGGCCAATGGCGAGCGGAGAGGGGCTGGATTGACGTGCCCCTTCTTTTAAAAAGCTCCCGTCTCCAACTCAGCAACTCAACTCAGAGGAGGAAGCAGCTCCGCTCTGCTCGATCTTCAGCATCATCACTCACACCTGACGCGACTGAAAGTGGCTCCTCTCAAGCTCTGTCTGAAGAATCAACATTTTATATTTGTATTATTTTTTTAATTTTTTATTAAATGCATGTCAACTCTGTCAGAGGATCAGAGAAAAAGCAACAACCCCCTCTGTGACTGAAGGTGTGGTACCATGTTGGAATTAAATAAGGTGGCGCTCCTGCTGTCTGTGCTGGCTTCAGTGGCTCTGGGCCAAGGTAAGTTAAACTGGTATTTATGCTTTTTTTTAAAAACATACAATGGATGCCAAAACAACACTTTTTTTGTATCATTTACTTTTTTTACAGGAAAATAATTGTAAATGTAGAGATTCCTGCAAAAGATCCACCAAGTTGAACATGAGTTGTACACATGTGCACAGCTGACACAACTGGAGGGTTTTCCCAGTTGACGGCATTACTCTGGTGGTGAGCTCATGTGATAAGGGGGTGCGTTTGGCATTGTGTGTGTGTGTGTGTGTGTGTGTGTGTGTGTGTGTGTGTGTGCGCGTGTGTTATTTTATAGACTGCCTCAAGTTCTTAATCGCTCTCGTTAATATAATCGGCACATTTCAACCGCGATAGAGGAGAGGAGGTCCCAGTGGGGGTTTTAGAGTAAAAGGTGACTAAAGGTCCTGGTTGCGCAACACTTTGCATCCTGATGGACAAAACTGCGGCTCAGAGCATCTCAGAGCAGACGGAGCGCTCCACTTTATGACCTTTATGATCTCACAAAGATCCAATTAAAACTCTCAATTTATTTTTATTATTACTGAGGCGACCTGCCGGCTCCCATGATGCTCTCTGTTCTCCCAGATAATGACAAACGACAGGTTCTTTTCCAGACGACGGGTTTTTACTGTCGCCTTCTGTCCGCGTTCTGTCCCCCCCCCCCATCCCCCCCCCCCCCCCCCCCCCCCCCCCTCATTTAATCGAGCTCTCCACAACTTGTCGGACTCGGAGGCCTCAGAGGTCGTACCTGTCGGGCAAAGAAAGGCTCGGTGCCATTCACTGACGAGCACATCACAGACAGTCCGAGGGAAGGAAGAAGGTGAATGGGGACTCTGAACAGGTGAAGAGTGAATGCTACACTTTCCTTAAGCGGTCTACGGAAACATCTTCTGCCCCTGTCACCTTGGAAACAAGAAGCAATGATCGCGAAGCAGGCGACCCACTCGCCCACCTGCTGGGTTTGTGCTAAATGAGGAAATGGAATATATATATATATATATATATATATATATATATATATAAAAGGGTGCAGGTGAAATTACTTTACAGCCCCTGTCATGTCGCTCTTTCCTTATATTCTTTTCTGATGGTCTCAACCCCCCCCCCCCCCCCCCCCAGTCCACCACTTAAGTAATGTCTTCATCTGTTCCCCTTTTATTTCTAATCTACCTCCCTCAGGAATTTCTTCACAAATACTTTCTCCCCCTGTTTCTCTCCGCCGTCCTCCGTCAAACGCTTAAGAGCTTCCAGATTTATGGGCTGTTTTTCCTATTCGGAGGGCGGCAGCTGTCGCTGGACGCCCGACCGTGGCATTACCACCTCTTACGCGTAAGCTTCCAGCTCCAAGCTCCAAGACTTTTTTTTAACCGGAGGACTTCCAGTCGTCCCCTCTCTCTCTCTCTCTCTCTCTCTCTCTCTCTCTCTCTCTCTCTCTCTCTCTCTCTCTCTCTCTCTCTCTCTCTCTCTCTCTCTCTCTCTCTCTCTCTCTCTCTCCCTCGTTGCATACATGCCAGGCACAGCTAGGTGGCGTATGCGAGCAGCAGCTGGAGGGCCGGGGTGAGTCACGGGCAGGGGCCAGTTCTCCAGATGCTGCCCACGGTCTGGCCAGTGGACATTACTGACCGAGACTGGGATTACAGTGGGAACATATGCGTAAATACCCATTAATAACAAGTTTAAAAGTCCTTTGAGCATACAAATTCTTTCTTTTCTTCTATTTATGTGTACATTCAAGATGTTATTTATTGCAGGACTAATCAGCCTCTTTCATTTGAGCTATTTCCAGCTCCTGGCTCTGGACCTGTGCACAGGTGCAGAGGTTCATGCGAGGACTGGCAGACATTTTTAACGCGGAAATAATTCAAAGCGTGCAGAGTCGTTTTTTTTTTTTAATAGCGTCGGGGAGAAATTGTTTGAGCGCAGAACGCCTTTGTTATACCTTTTTTTTTTTTTTTTTTGTAAATCTTTAAATCATGCGGTTGATTTGCATCATTAGTTAATGTCGGGGAACAAATTGCCAAATTTAACGAGCTGCAGATGTGTTTTTTTTTAGGATTTTTGGGAACGTTGGAGAAAAGAGAGCGATAGATGCAGAGAGAGAAGAAAGAAAAAAAAGCAGACTCTTCTGCAACAACACACACCTCAGCGAAGGAGCTAGCCAAACACATAAATAGCTTCCATATGACATGGCAAACAGATCATCACATGCACAAACCCAAACAAACACACGCATGCGTACAATCACATCAGCAGAGTGAAATACCCCTCACACTGTAAAACCTGGTTCTCAAAGTTACGTAACCCGGAGAGGGGGGAGGGGAGGTGTTTTAAAATCCTTGTAAGGATCTGGGATATCAGAAACAGGACCCGGACTTTCTATTTGAGCCCCGTCTCTCTGCCAACATACATCTGGCTTAACCGTGATGCTCTAATCTGACTGCATGAAATCCTTTATTTTCCACACTCTTCTTCTCCGCAGCTTTTTTTATGAGATTCTGGCGAAGTCAGAAAAACCAAAAAGTGTAACAATTGGCTTCAGGCAGTCGTTATTTATTTACGATAGTTACAGCATGTTAGTTACATGCTTACGGTTGTTACAATGCATTTGTTACAATGCATTGTTATGTTATATTGTGACATGACGGCGGTACATTTTACATTACATTGTTACATTATATTACATTGTGACACAACACTGTTATGTTACATTGTTACATGACATTACATGTGTACACTAGATTACGTTGCTCCGCTCCATTGCTCTGTTGGAGTTGTTAGGTGTTAGCATTGGTACGTCGCGTTGTTACATTACATAAGTTAGTGTTGTTACATTGTTACGTTACATTGTACATTACATTGTTACATTACATAAGTTAGTGTTGTTACATTGTTACGTTACATTGTACATTACATTGTTACATTACATAAGTTAGTGTTGTTACATTGTTACGTTACATTGTACATTACATTGTTACATTACATACGTTATTGTTGAAGTTGCATTGTTAGGCGTTAGCATTTCACGTTGTTGCATATTTATTTTTTGCCTAAACCTGCGTTTCATAATATCCACGTGGCATTGTTATTTTCTGCAAGCGTAATAAGAGGCTGACACGAAACATATTTATGGAACGTATTTTTTATTGAGATATTCAACGGAATAAAATGCTTTGCAGAAACCTACAATGCCAACATATTTGTTATGCCGACTGTTTTGTAAAGTGAAGCAGAGAGAGAGGCGGTCCTTTGCAATGGCACTGATGATTACTGGAGCAGGATTTACCTTTGTGTGTGAAGCCTGACCGGCCGGCTGTATTTCAAAACGAGCCACTGTGACGTGAATCGAAAAAAATCCAAAGATAGTCGTCTAAAATAAGAATTGCAGTTGTCCCAACCGAGACGGTAGAGATGACAATGACTTCAGTGTGGGAAACAAAGTAATCCAGTGGCTTTGTGTTTCAGACATGTTGCCGTCACAGTCATTCAGGTGCTTGCCATGTGGCTGTATGTGACACCGAGATGCTAACCAGTCCACACATGCAGGTCTCCTCTAATACACCAGTGCCCCTGTAATGTATCCGGTTGCCTCGTCCACGGTTTACGAGGGTCGCGGTGACGCCGGCTGCGTTTCATAATAACCGTCGCGTGGCGGGGTTCATGTCAAAAGGTGGAAAACTGAGAGAGAAAAACGACACATCCGTCCGTGCATTTCACGACGTTCGCTCTGAGAAGTCAAAATCGTAAAAGGGTTTTTGTGTGAGCGAAGCACAAAACCAAACCCACAAAGATGATACTGTCCTCAATAAAAGAAGGACAGCGTTAGTGGTTTGAGCATATATATATATATATATATATACATATGTTTACATTTAAAGCCCCCTAGTGGCCAGAGGAGCGATGACGCGAGCAAAGGAGGAAGCCAGGTGCTGTTTAGAGCAGTAAAGTCTGCAGAGGGAGGAGGTCGGGATGAAGGATTGATGGGTCGACCAACCATCGGATGATGAACAATTTAAGGTGGATTATTGAGGAAATCATCAATCCTAACATCGCGCCGTCTGGCTTGAAGAACGTGCTTCTTCATGAGGTGAATTCCCTCACAATCTAGCTTTTAAAAATTCATAAAGTATTAACATACCACTCAGGGAACCGGGTTCAGTTCCCACCGGCTGTACTGAGTTCACTACCCCAACATTCAGGGATTCCTCTTTAAACTTAAAAAAAAAAAAAACTCCACGAATTGTTTACTGTTTTGTTTTGTCAAACATCTTGAAATGATAATCAGGAGCCAAATGGCTGCGCTGTGAATTCCCTTTTGTTTTGGTGTGAGCTAAGACAAAATGTCTTTTTGGGAATTGTGATTAACTCGCCGCAAGGTTGGAAGGCCGTGTAAATTAAGTGAAACACAAGGGGTTGTGTCTGTGTTCACTCACCAAACACTTTCCTCAGGAAAAGTTTTTTTTTTTTTTTTGTTAAAAGTTCTCAGAGAGGAAAAACTGGCAGAAAAACTGTAAAAATGTAATCAAGACGGAATTCAAGGAGACAAAAAGGAGAAGGGTGGAAAACCTATTTGATTTGATTTACTCAACTAAACCTGCGAGCGGAGCCACATCTGCCCAGCAGATCAGTGTGAAAGCGTTGGCTTCTGTTTACCCAGCGAGTCGAAGCCGATGTGGACATCAATGTTCCAAAGACGGGGCGTAACAAAAACAACAACGATGAGCTGGGAGGGTCAGCTGACTGTCCATGTTCCCCCGAAAACTAAGCGCCAATACATTTTTGGACATTTGGATCTTTGTTCTGTCCAAAGAGCGTTTTGAAGAAATGTGCTGGCAGAACAATAAAAGACTCCAAGTGAGCCGTAAAACCAGTGGGGACTGGGAGTCTCTATGCTGGGAATCTCTGTGCTGGGAGCCTCTATGGGAGTTTCTGTGCTGGGAGCCTCTATGGGAGCCTCTATGCTGGGAGCCTCTATGGGAGCCTCTGTGCTGGGAGTCTCTGTGCTGGGAGCCTCTATGGGAGCCTCTGTGCTGGGAGCCTCTGTGCTGGGAGCCTCTATGGGAGTCTCTGTGCTGGGAGTCTCTGTGCTGGGAGCCTCTATGGGAGTCTCTGTGCTGGGAGCCTCTATGCTGGGAGCCTCTATGCTGGGAGCCTCTCTGGGAGCCTCTATGGGAGTCTCTGTGCTGGGAGCCTCTGTGCTGGGAGCCTCTATGGGAGCCTCTATGGGAGCCTCTGTGCTGGGAGTCTCTGTGCTGGGAGCCTCTATGCTGGGAGCCTCTATGGGAGCCTCTATGGGAGCCTCTGTGCTGGGAGCCTCTATGCTGGGAGCCTCTATGGGAGCCTCTATGGGAGCCTCTGTGCTGGGAGTCTCTGCTCGTGAACTCAGCAGCGTCTCTGCGAAAAAGTTTCACCTGTTACACACACACACACACACACACACACACACACACACAACATACTTTGTGTTGTTCATCTTTTATCCCATACGGCCCAAGTGAAAGATGAAATGTCAAGCAAACAGCTGACGTTTTTCTTTTTTTTAAAACAAACAAAAAACAAAACGGAAGGAAAATGAATCGTTAAACTCGAAAGCAGGAGACAAAGTCACGGTGCACGAGACCCGTTTACCTCAAAGTGCCACGTTGAATATCTTCTATGTTAAGTCTACACAAAGAGATGGAAAAGGAGCAGATAGAGGAGGAGGAAGGAAGAGGAGAAATTAGAACGATGAAAGCTTTTAAGAGAAGAAAGACAGAAAAACAAAAGATTTCTTGCCATTTTTTAGTTGTAGTTGTTCATTATGGTTTGTGAACAAAGTGGAAACATAATGGAGCGAATAAAAAAATAAAGAGCGCAGAGGGAAGGTGTGTAATTAGAAGATCCTTCATGTGCTTGTGTGTGTGTTAAAATGAGTTAAACATTAAAATAAGTGGCTGCAAAACATAATGCAGAGTAGTCTAAGAAAGTAAAAATCAATTTAGTTGACTAACAGTTACCTTTTCTTCTTTATAACTTGTCTTGGTGAATATTTTCTTGACATAAAGCTATCTATTATCATTGTCTATACAGATATAGTCCACCTCCTCTATATAGAGGTTTAAATGATGATGCTCGGTGCTCAAACACATGGAAAATGTTTACTTATTGAAGATGAAGATCTGCCTAGAGAACTGCTGTTTACGTACCTTATGCTGCAAACAACAATAAAAAGAAATACAACAACTGTGTGTGTTGCAATGACATTAAATGAACCTGGAACCTTAAATTCTTAGGAAATGGAGATGTTGCACCACTTTGGGGTGTGAAGAAAGTAAAACATGACAACTACTTTTAAAATATTACTATGAAAAACAAAAGACTGGACTTCATTTAGTTTTCAATGCTTTTCATCTTGAAAATCTCCGACGTGGCAGAGGAGACCGATTTTTCCTCATGGCCGAGCGTTGGCCAAGATTTACACCTCAAGATTGACCCTGTTGGCCGTCGCGAGAGGCAGAAACGTTACTCGGGCTTGTTGTTGTTGAGTCGGAGCAACGTGTTTACTACTTGGGAAGTGTTCCGACTGTTTGTGACAGCGGTGAATTCATTGTTCGACTCATCCAGAGGTCACACGGGTACGTGAGCGTGTCCATGAAGAGGACACGTGAAGCGTTGGAGGAATTGACGAGCGGTTGTGGAAAACTAAATTAGACCAAAGTGACGGCAATGTTATTTTTTTTATGTCAAATTAAACTCTTCTCTTTCTCCCTGCTCCTTCTCCTTCTACACCTCTCTCTGTATCTCCCTCTTTGTTACATAATACATTGGAGGAACCTGGATATTGTTTTTAAAAGCACGGATGTCCAGTCAGTTTTTTTTTTCTTTGCGACATTGAGCTTCGTTAATGTTTTGTTCCATCTTCCAAAATCCTTCATACCTTTTTAAAAACCACGTCTAGTTGGGGACAAGCCATTTAAAAAAAAACAACAAAAAAACAACAATGTGAAAGTAATTCACGAGCAAACTTGCCATTATTAGTCAAAATAATAAATAAAGTAGAAACCATGAATGTAGTTGAAATGAAAAGACAAACAAGTTTTTAAAAATGTTTTATGTGTCATGTAACATGGTTGTTTTAACTAAGATTGCAAACAAGTGCAAACAACAAATTATCATCAGTTTAAACAATTTGTATAACACAACTTTTTGAATTGATTGTTTACTCCGTTTTTTTTAAGACAGCAAATGAGTTTAGATGACTTCAAATGTATATTTAGACTTATGTATTATTGTAGCTTCATGCATAGATTTAAAGGACATGCTGTAAGCTGTAGGATTGGACTGAATAGCCGACGTGCTAATTGTTTTTTTTTCTCCCTGTTTGCAGGACTTGTGAGGACCAGGAGCCCGTCGGACCGGAGCAGGAGAGTCGCCCTCAACACCTTCGCTGACGCACAGACAACAGGTACCAAATCCATCACCAAACAACCCAATCAGAGGGGGGGATGCATTACTTTGGAAACAAAAGAAAGTAATCAGTTTGTTCTCTCGCGTTTGTTCTGAATGAATCCCTCGTATTTCTCCCGAGGAAGCGCTCAGGTTTTCGGAGTTTAAAAAACAAACAAATCAGTCAAGGCATGGGGCCTGGGAAGTAAAGCTGGACAAGGCGAAGCTCCCTCGGGCGTAGGAAGTCAGTTTCAAATCGCGGTAGCAGACCTCCTCTTAAAGCTTGTAACCCATCCCTTCTGTTTTCCTCCCTCCTGCTTTTTCTTGGTTCTGACCCATGTACCCATTACATGTAAAACCAGCTCCAAACCCCCCCACTCCCCTCCTCCATTATTTTTGGATCCTGAGAATTGTTTTTCTTCCCCCCTTCCGATGTGCCTCCAGGCGTGACGGAGTGGACGTCTTGGTTCAACATCGACCACCCCGGAGGGAACGGAGACTACGAGCGCCTGGAGGCCATCCGCTTCTATTACCGGGAGAGGGTCTGCGCTCGGCCCACCGCCATGGAGGCTCGCACCACAGACTGGGTGGCACCGGCAGACACCGGCGAGGTGGTCCACTCCAGTCTGGAGAAGGGCTTCTGGTGCGTCAACAACGAGCAGCCCCGGGGCCGCGTCTGTTCCAACTACCACGTCCGCTTCCAGTGTCCCCCAGGTAGCAGCGCGGGGCCGCTCAAAGCTTGTCACGTCACACATGCATGGATACACGTGTACACATGCATGTCAGCACCCTCTGAAGTAATAAATCCTCTACTTATTTCCTTCATCGCAGCTTTGCTCCGGATGCCTCACTCTTTCCTTCAATGTGTGTGTGTTTAGTGCAGAGCTACTGGACTAATTGGAGCGAGTGGGGTCCCTGCTCCACCGCGGTGTGTAACGACGTGGGCATCCAGGTCCGCCAGAGGAAATGTGTGAACACTCAGCCCATGCCTCTGCTGCTGGTGCCGGCGTGCATCGGGCACCACTCGGAAAGGAGGGAGTGCTCCAACCCGCCGTGTACCGGTGAGAATCTCAAGAAAAGGAATCGACGCAATGTTAAAAAGTAACAATTAGGGAGGTGAATAAAATACCACACCGCTTTGTACTGCCATGTAGAGGAAGTAGTTTGGACTGTAGGATGAATCAAATATTCTTAAATGAGCAATGACATTTATTCGGGAATGCATTTTGTCCTTTTTTTATATCATTATTATATAAAAACTAAGTTTTGCTATTGATTCTGACATTGAAAAGGCCTACGTGTTCAGTTTCTGCAGTATGATTTATTTCAGCACCCTCTAGAGCAGAACTGTGTGTTCTTGATTGAGCTTTCTTGTACTTTTTATGCCCACAATAATGTATAAATAGGCACCCGATACCCAAGAAAGTTAACAACTCTTTATTAGACCACTTTGTTTAAAGTTTGAATCATGGAGTTAATGAAAAGAGGAATCAAGACTTTAAAAATGTATTACTTGTTAAATTCCAAACTCACGTCATTCCTGTCTCTGGATCAGCCAAGTGGGGCCCGTGGGGTCGGTGGGGGACGTGTTCGGCGACCTGTGGTGGTGGTCGCAGGATTAGGAGGAGGACCTGCGCGAGGAGCTCGGAGACCGTTCAGTGCACCGGGCGGCCTGCTGAAATACAGAAGTGTGGGAGGAGTCCATGCCCAGGTACCGTACGGCGAATCCAGGCCGTTAATATATGTGTGTGTGTGTGTGTGTTTGTGCTCATGTCTCTGTTTGTCGCCCGACAGACAAATGTCAGCTCGTGTGCAGCGAGGGCCGCCCCAGCGAGGACTGCAGCCGGTGCGCGTGCGACGACCACGTGCTGCACGGCGAAGTCCACGGTGTGACCGGCGTGCCCGTGGCCGAAGCCTGGGTGGCCCTGGACAGAGAGCCCAAGGTGATCCGCGCCCTTACAGATGCCAAAGGTCAGTTCAGGATCACGGGAATCTGCTCCGCCAGCTCCGGCGCGATCTCCATCAGGAAGGAGAAGTTCGCCCCGATCACCGTCTCCGCCGCCAACAACGGCACCGGGTTGTCATGGGTACGGGCTGTCCTCAGATCAGCCGGTGAGTGCTAATAAAAAAAAGATTTCCCATGAAATAAAAAAAAATAATGAATCTTTATTGATGTCTGTTGCTTTCAATCAAACCAAACAAAGTATGATTTAGCATTAAATGAAGATTGGCTTTTTCTGAAAAGAACTATTTTTCATTTTCGACAAAGAGTTTCTCTTGATTTCCTTTATTGCCGTTCTCCAGAGGCAGTAAATCTTCCGGTCATATTCGCAGAAGTTATAAAACAGGAAATTGTCAAAGCTGCAACATAGACAGTCTGGCCTATTGTCAGACTTCCCATTGTCTGGAGCACTTACTTGTTTGGTTGCATGGAAACCAAATAAAAAAATATAACCCGGCGCTACTTTTGAAAAACTACCCCCCCCCCCTAAAAAAAATAATGTTTCATAAGCACAGGGACCTTTGTGAGAATAAAATGCAATCTCTCACTGAGGTTTACGAGGTCCCAACGCTCTTTGGGAGCATTCATAACCGTCTTCAGAGTTTGCCCCGTTTCCTCTTTCCACAGAGAAGCCGTACGTTGTCAAACACCCGGAGGACAAAGTGCGTTACGAGGGAGGACGGGTGATGATGTGCTGCAAGGCAACGGGGTCACCGCCGCCTGACAAATACTACTGGTGAGAGGAAGCGTCGGGCTGCCAACAGAGCGGAGGGATTACATATTGGGACATTTATATTTGGAGTTTGCTCTTTCTGGCATTACATGTTACATGTTTTGGTCTCCAACTGGTCCACAATGTCTCTGTAGCTGCTAGATAGACACTCCCTTATGTTCACCAGTTCCCGTCTGTATCCAGTCTGCCATCGGTGCTGGGCAGGTAGCATACAGAAGGTTTATTAAAGCCTTTTTTTGGCTGAAATCATCTGCCCGCTGCAGCTGAAAAACCGAAGCGTTGAAGTTGGCTGAATCAGAGGTTGTTTTTTTTTCCCCCTCTGAGAGACTTTTGACAAAATGAGAGAGGCCAAAAGCAGATATCATTTCAGTTTACTTGTATGGTCTCTTAATAACGTCTCAGCCACTGCAGTCATAGACAAGGGGCTTCTGGGGTTTCATGAAACCCCGCAAAAAATTGGAAATGTTGTGTTGTGTTAATGTTAAAGGATCACTGAAGCAATTGACAGATGATTGCTAAACAAAATCCATGTGTGTCAGAAAGGGGTGGGATGTTTGTGACTTTGTGTCATCAACTTTTAAGTATGTATTCTCTAAACCTTAATGCACAGCAATCGGCGTTCGTGTTTAATTTACATTATTAATCGGTGCCGCTTTAAATATCAAATCTCATTTTCAGAACAAACTCTTTTTGACATTGTAATATAAAGTGGTATACATCTACCTACAAAAATCCCTCTCTTCAAGGTACCACAATGGGACTCTTCTGGACAGGAAGCTGTACAAATATGAAGAGGACCTTGTCCTGTGGAGCCTGAAGCCGGAGCAGTCCGGGCAGTACTACTGCAAGACCAGCAGCTCTGCGGGCAGCATCAAGTCCTCTCCAGCCCTCCTCACTGTAATCGGTAAAGTTTTGGATCTCTTACTAAAAGCAATTGTGTCTCGACTGCACCGTCGTTAGGATGTTTCCACTCGTTCAAATAGGCCAGTATTCACCACTTAAATCCGCCGGTTCGAGGGCAGCTTTGAAGACACATATCGGTGCAAGTAAACGGCCAGAGAAAAGTGTGGGAAAAATATCCTTTTTTTTTTTTTTATTTCCTCTAATTTGTTCTCATTGTCAAAACGACACAAAAGCTCCCCTTCTCCGTCGGCGGCACAGTGGTGTAATGTAAAACTGTAATTCATCATCATCAGCCTGGAGAGAGAATAATCAACCGTGATGATAGCGTCACGCGGGGGGGGGGGGGGGGGGGGGGGTAGAGCTCAGGATGGCTGCTATCCCGGTGCGTTTGACAGCGACGTGTCGAGTCAAAGTTCGAGAACGGGACTCGGGAGTAAAAAAATAGCTGACAAAAAAAAGAAAAAAGCAAATGACCGCAATTTATTTGACTGGGATAAAAAGCAGCTGCCTTCCGCGCTCGCATCTACACTTTAAGAGGAATGTCAGGGCCGAGTCGTCCGTGAGCCATGTCCACGCATAAAGAGGATTCAAACCAAAACCGCAGTGTCCTACAATTTAAAAGAGAGAGAGAGAGAGAAAGAAAAGAAAAAAGTCAGTTGATAGAATGTCTGTCGTTAATTAAAATATCAGGTCCGGTACGCTCTGGCTGTTCTCGGAGTAGGTTTTTTATTATGTTGACATTGGTTGAAGCTACGACTTCCTAAGCCGTGATGTTTTATTGTGTGAGATGACTGGACACTCAAAACCTCACACAGACACACACACACACACACACACAGACACACACACACACACACTACTCTGTGGAGAAATCCAAGCTTGTCAATAAATCCTGTTTCTTCCCCCTCTGAGTGGATGATGAGTATGCATTTCCACGTCCGGGTGGGCGACCTACACGTAGTTTATCATCTTCAGGTGCTTGTTAGCGAAGACTCAGGTTAAGAAACAGGGCTTTCTAAAGTAATCCATCCCAGGCCACAGACAAATCCCTGCACTCCAAGAGTCATTACGACAGGAAGCACTCCCATGTGTGGAGGCCAACACCTGCGCCTCGGAGCATGGATGAAACACTCTTTTACATTATGCAGAAGTTTAAGTTGAATTTCCCCATAAAAATGGTTTAACCACAGTTCACACAGAGACAGAAGAGTTACATAATTTCATACGAATTGCACTGCTCCATGTGTCTGCAATCATTGACTTACTTGGGAGATTTGGAGCTTAACAAGACTACTTGACTATGAAACTCAATATCAACTCGTGATATCAGCCACGTTCATTATTCTGCCAATGTCGAGGTGAGCACTAAGTATTTCTTTCCAACTCCCTTCTGGATGGTTGGTAAATAAATGTTCTCTTCGACTTCCTGTCGGATTACCTTTTCATGCACCGTTCAGCGCTCAACTTGGCCACTCACAAATACTTTCAGGCCAGGTGTGTGTGTGTGTGGGAAAAAGGCAGAAATAATATCTTTCAAATACCCAATTGGCAGGTTCCAATTTATTCACTATACACATGTCCCACTCCATTCATGTAGTGATATACAATTATCCAGTACCCTGAGATTTTTATAATTAACAATCAAACTGATTTGACAGGCTTTTAAAATCTTAGAGAAAGTACAACTTCAACAGTTCAGTCTGTCAAATTGTTTTTTGCACTGAGAAAAAGCCTTTCATGTTTTATGTACATCTTTTATATGCGTTGTGTCAACACCGGCCTAATGTAATTTATCGTCTCATTCACAGCAAAAGGACAGCCATCGTGCAACTCCACCCCCGAGATGCACCTCATCAGACTGCCGATGGACTGCGTTCAACCCGGGACTGACTCCATGCACTACAACACTGGCCGCTGCCTTCACAACAAATGCGCTGGCTCCCTAGACTTTGATATGCGCTGCAGAGACGAAGCCGGGTTCTGCTGCGGGGTCAAAGACATGGAAAGTCGAGTCATCAACTGTGGGAGCTACATCCTCCCGATCCGGGCTGTGACTCAGTGCAGCTGTCAGAAGTGTTTGCAGCCCACTGTGCTGGTTCGTGGCAGAGTGGTCACGGCTGACAATGGTGAGCCGCTGCGTTTTGGGCACATCTACATTGGTAAAGAGAGGGCGGGCACCACCGGATACCAAGGAGGGTTCACGTTGCAAATTCCTCCCGATACGCAGAGATTAGTGGTCAATTTTGTTGACCCCACTGAGAAGTTTCTTGACACTCCCAAAGTGTTCATCCTCGATAAGAGAGGTGGGTCCATCTACCACGATGTGAAGGTGATGAGAAAGAAGGCACCAATTGACATCAATGCCGGAGAGACCAACTCTATTAACCTCGGGGAAATTAATGGCGAAGACCCCATTGGTCAGTTGGTGATTCCTCCCAACTCCTTCCACAAGGAGAATGGAGAAATCTACGAGGGAACTGTGAAAGCGAGCGTCACATTCATTGACCCGAGAAATATCACCACGGCGGCCGCAGCACCTGGCGATCTCAACTTTGTGGACGGTGAGGGCGACATGCTCCCTTTGAGGACCTATGGCATGTTCTCTGTGGACTTCAGAGATGAGTCCAACAAGGAGGTACTCGGAGCTGGAGCTGTTCAAGTTCTCCTAGACACGCAGCACGTCAAAATGCCGGAGCACATTCCCAAAATGAAACTGTGGTCTCTAAACCCGGACACAGGAGTCTGGGAAGAGGAGAGCGACTTCTCCTACACCACGACAACTGCCGGCGGTCATGGACGGAGCAAACGAGAGGAACGCACATTCCTCATAGGCAACATGGAGATCAGAGAACGTAGGCTCTTCAATCTGGACGTGCCTGAAAACAGACGCTGCTACGTCAAAGTCCGTGCCTACATGAGCGACAAGTTCCTATCTAGTGAACAGCTGGAGGGCGTAGTGATCACCTTGATAAATTTGGAACCTAAACCTGGATTTTCCTCCAACCCTAGGGCATGGGGCCGCTTCGACAGCGTGATAACTGGATCCAACGGGGCCTGTTTACCGGCTTTCTGTGATGCCCAAAGGCCCGATGCTTACACAGCTTATGTCACAGCAATGATGGGTGGGGAAGAACTGGAGGCAGCTCCCTCCTCCCCCAAGATGAATCCAAACATCATTGGCGTGTCCCAGCCATACCTGGATAAAATAGACTACCAGCGCTCAGACCACGACGATCCGGCTCTGAAGAAAACGGCCTTCAAAATCAACTTGGCGAAGCCGAACCAAAATAATTTTGATGAGACGAATGGGCCAATATATCCGTATCAGAATGCATTAAGTTGTGAAAATGCCCCTATTGATGCGAATCATTTCAGATTCTTCAGAGTGGAAAAGGACAAGTATGAATACAATGTTATTCCCTTCGAGGAGAACGATTTGACGACCTGGATGGGAGACTACCTCTCCTGGTGGCCCAACCCCCAGGAGTTCAGAGCATGCTTCATCAAGGTCAAGATCCATGGACAGAAGGAAGTGATGGTCAGGTCGAGGAATCTCGGGGGAACACACCGAGAAACGAAAGGCAAACTTTATGGCTTAAGAGACATCCGCAGCACCCGGGACATGCGAGAAGCCAACACCTCAGCGGCCTGTTTGGAGTTCAAATGCAGCGGCATGTTGTTTGATCAAGCTGAGGTGGACCGATCCATCATCTCAGTGCTTCCACAGGGGAATTGTCGCAAAACCAACACCAACAGCCTCCTCCAGGAGTACCTCATCAAACATCCACCGGTCGCTCCAAACAACGACACCCATGGGTTCACCATGCTGGCACCCGTCGATCCTTTGGGACACAACTATGGCATCTACACAGTCACAGACCAGAACCCCAGGGTGGCCAAGGAGATTGCTATTGGCCGCTGCTTTGACGGCACCTCGGATGGTTTCTCCAGGGAGATGAAGACAGACTCTGGAGTGGCGCTGACCTTCAGCTGTCCAGAGAGGAAAATTAACAGAGAAAGCCTTTTCCAACGCCTGCAGAACAACCCGTCTCAGACTCTGGCCCAGATGGGGAGGAGCATGAGGGAGTCGGAGGGTATGCAGGCGCAGAGATTACCCACCCGGATAGTGGCCTATCCTTCAGAGCAGCAGGGCAGGACCCAGAATCGCAGAGTCACCTCTACAACCAGAAGAAGAGTGTCCATGCGCACACAGCAGCGGCAATAGATCTCCAAGGTGGGTCGCTTTAGTTAAGATCAATTAAGGTGTCTTTACATTGACAGTAATGTCGGAATGATTTAAATGCGCTTTCTTTTTCATTTCTAGCTCTTCCGCCAAGACTGATTTGATGCCGTCGAATCAGGGAAGTAAAAGTTGCCTCGTCTGTTCATGAGTATGAACTCCCTCTTGACTATGGAAACCACCAAACGGAGGCAGACAGCAATTCAGCAAAATCAATGAGTGGTTGAAGATATTCATTATACTTACTTGAAGGGTTTGGTATATTAATTTCTTCCTTCCCTCGGAAAAGACTTGCGTCATTTGACTGTGTGTAGCGCTGTGACTGGCATTCGCTTAATTAGCTTTGGTCTCATTTTATGTATGAATAGACTGAATTGACGTTTGAGAATGTAACTTTTATAGTTCTAATCTGTGGCATTCCACTTTTTTTTTGCAGACGTCTTTCAACACGAGTTGAAACCAAACATTTGTAAACTGTAAAATACTACGCCAGGCCCCAAACACTTCATAATTAGCCGTTGCTTTCCACTGAACTGTTCTTCAAGGTCAGAAAGACAAAAAAAAAACTTTTCAGTTGTTTTTGTACAAACTGGGAAAAGTCTCTCCACCTAAAGCGATGAGGCGAGGCGTGCCACCCAGGGAACAGAGGATGTTTTCAGTCATGCTTCTTAATGTTTTTTCATTAGCGTGCCACATTGCCGAACATCCTTTCACACCTAGTTACAATGTGCTAGACCAGGGCCTCCGCCAAGACAAGCATAAATCTCGCCAGTGGTCCAAAATGACCTGACAGCTGATTGAGACGTATGGCACAATTCCCTTCTGTCCTCTGCATATTCCAAATTAACCACACCAAAGAAACATTTCTTAAAAGTAAATAGTCCCAAAATATGTCACGTCCTCAGAAAACCTTTCGCAGACTCCTTCGGGGTCCAACTTTGTTTTTTTGTTGTTGGGTAATGTGCTTGTGAGCTGCCTTTGTATCTTGTGCAATAACTATATAATTTAACTTAAGAATTCTTAAAGATCAGCATGTAACCAATTAATAAATCAAAAGTGCTGCTGGGGAACGAAGCAACAGCTCCTTCAGTACGCGTGGCAGATAGTGTGGTGAAGGTGTTTTGTATGAGACCTTGCACAGGACAAATCATTTAACTCCTATGTAATCATTCTTCAACTCTCTGAACTGCCAAGAGTCTATTAATCGTTTCATACTTTGCTGCATGACTCAGTTGATTTTCTTCTTTTTTTGTACAATTTTACATTACAGTAATCTTTTTTCTCTTGTCTCTCAGAGGAGCCTTCTCTCCATTAACAAAACCCCCACTGTATGATCTGACACAAGAGAAAAGCCTGTTAATTTATTGGCCATGTTACTGTCACCGTGAGTGACAATTTAAAATGTACATCTTAATACTAAAGATATTAAGACAGATTATTAGAACTTGTTTATCTGCAAAATGAGGACTTGCAGACCCCCGGGGAAGAGCTCCTCAAGCTGAACTAATCCAAAAGCATGTACTGTAAGGGGGGCCGCGGTCCACAGAGGAACCAGGAGAGGCTTACGAGTAAATATAAGTCTGCTGTTAATTAGAAAAATAAATGCCACATCCTCTTGAGAACTATTAAAACAGTTTGACCCTGACTTTCACAAACAGCCAAACAAGTTAATTTCCAGGATGCACAGGATGAAGTCGAGTCATCAACAATATACCGGGCACAGGGGGATGGTGGTGTCAAACAAATTCACCATTAATTCACCACTGTACATGCAACTCCATTTAAGCCCGATTACATTTTGTATTCCCAATGTGCCACAGATTTATTGTTTAAAAGGTGTGCTTAAAAGTTGCCAATGTGAAGTTGTGTGTATAAAAAGGACCCTCCTCCTCTGGTGAAACCCAATGCGGCCATGTTTTAGAACAAATGTGTACGCTAGTTAACGGAAGAATGAATTACACGTTCGTCAATTTGAAAACATAATTGTACAACTCAAGAAAGTCGCAGGTAGTCATGAAGACACCTCAGTGAACACAGAGGCATCGTACGTGACTTTTCACAGTCTTATATTTATACCGTTTTTTTTCCAACAGAACTGCACGAACAATCCTATGACAAACTGCTCCTTTCCTGACTTGCACGATTGCCTTTTAAATGGACAGATCTGTGTAATTCATGGCACAATTCAAACATATTTTGTCTTAAAGTAAGGTCCCATGGTGGACCACCGAAAGAGTACCGTGAACCCAACAATTGTACTTGGCTCCACATCAAGAAAAAAAACTATTTCCCCTTATGTAGTCGGAGCTGCACACCCCAGAAAACCAGTAATACAGGGAGACAACATGTGATACCATCGCTAATCCCAGGCCTGTGGGCTGCCCACCACTCACCAGTTCAGATATCCAGATCACAACAAACATCTCCATGTAGCAGACGTATAGCATCCACCCTGTTGGGGAAAAAGAAAAAGCTGATGATGGAGTCCAGGTGTTGGATGAAATAAGTAAGTCCTGGCCAAATGCAGTGGTTGTGTGAGGTCAGCTGAGGAGGCCCAACAGCTGGAGTGAAATGTTAGAGCGAAGACATCAAGAGAACTAAGAGCGAGATTATCAAGTGATGGATTTAATCATTTTTGGGGAACTGTTTTGGTAAAGTAGAAAAAAAAGTAACATATTTGTGGTCTTTGGCCTCCCAGTCCATCACTTACCGAATCTCAGGCCCTTCAAAAGTGGTTGCACATGGAAGAATGCAGTGTTGTTGTTTTTTTGTCCAGGATCAAGCTTTGACGGGAGAATGGGCTCATTGGCGAGGAGAAGTTATCAGAGGGGTTTTGAAGGACAAGGTAACAATAACAGGCCGAGTAAACCATTATGCGAGGCTTCGAAATGGGAAAGTGAGCCGGGCTCTCCAGACAGTTACTCCGTCTTCTGGGGGAAGTTCAAAAGGGAGATTAAGGAACCTGTGCGAAGTTTGGCTTTGGCGACTTAAGAGCATGTCTCCAAAGTCTTCGGAAATCAAAAGAAAGGGGAGTTTGAGCCCGAATCAAAACGTGGAAAGAAAAATGTTTATCTCGTTGAACTGGCAGTAGGAGCACGGCAACCGTTTCATCTCCCTGGGGGAATCGCTGGCCGTCAATATTATGCATACGGCTTCATCTAAATTAGTTTTAAACCTTTTTAAAAAAGGAACAGTTTGAGATTGTGGGGCTTTCTTGCGGAGCGTCCGACGAGACAATCGGTCGCACCCTCATTTCTGTCTGTTGAGTAGCCGCTTAGCTTAGCATAAAGACTGGAACCCCCCCCCCCCCCCTGCTGGTAGCTTGGCATCTTCACCGTGACGACGGAGACTCTGGGAAGCGCAACTTGTTGAAGAGATGAGATAATCTCAATGAATGCAGAATCTGTTGCTTTTGGCACCTGAAGCGTTTCTGTCTCTTATGGTTTATAGTCCGAGTCGTATCGACCGATCGCGTTCGTGAGAGGCTTTTTGGACGACTGCAGGTAAATAATCCGTTTGGAGAGCAGAGCGGGTGGAACGAGCCAAAATGCAATCTTGAGCTTTTCAAAGGTTTAAAATAAGCTTGGCGTTATTAGTTATTAGTTGACGTAGTCTCTCAACTCCAACTCTTGCTAATCGTACTATCGACAATACGCAGCGAACAGAAAAGGGAGTCTTGGACCTGGACGTCCCGGACTTCACCGGATCCCCAGCTGTTGTGAAGCCCCTCGCCCTCCGAGTCCACGGGTTTAACAAAATATCATGTTCATTAGTGAGCGCCAGTAATTATATTTCAGTTTTCCATTTCCAAGTAAAGCTGCGTTACTAGAACACAAGTATTCTTTGTTTTTAGGCTCCGGTTTCGACGACGTCAACTGGCTCAGCTTGGATTGTTTGTTTTTTTGTAATGATGAGAGTTTGAAACCAAAAATATGATGAAGTTAATTGCTTTTTTAAAAAAAAATACTTGACTACATTTTGCCTCTTTGTCACATGTAGCGCATGGCCGAAAAAAACTCTCAATCCATCAATAATTTCTCCGTAACTGAAGCAGGATCAGGTTCATCCATTTTCTCTTCTGTACAGTCCAGAGAGGTCCTAATTTATTCATCCTTTTCCACCACTTCATGGAGTTTGCGAGGGTTTCATATGTGCCACTGTCCTCCAGGAAGACTTCCTAACCCTCCAGTAAAATAATGACACGAACGATAATACTGATAATACTCTGTAAGCGCTCAACTATTTGCATGGCGTTGCCAATCTCGTTTCTCTTTTATATGTTTTCATGTGTAAATTGTGTGTTGTATTAAATCTACTAATTGATGTACGAACAAGAAATTGTAAATAAATGATTTTGTGTAAACTTCTGATTCTTATTATTTTCTTGAGTTGTATTTTATGTATTAAGGACACACACAAAAAATAAAAAAAGTCACATTCCTGGCGATTAGAACGTATATTTTCTTTGAAATATAAAGCAGCGTTGCCAAGATATCATTTAATTTGTGAATTAAACAATACAGAGTCACAATAAATATAGTTTACAGCAAACAAAACGAAAGTTTACAGTACAAGTGATCAGGAACATAAAAGGCCAGATACATAATTCACATCATTTTTCTTTTTTTAACATAGCGACAGACAAACATGAACGCGGCATTCCCCAACACTTTCACTTTCTACCGACATAAAATAACTGCGCCCCCGTTGAGGACGCCCGCTGCCCTGCAGGTGGTGAGTTATGATGCACGCAGGAAAAGAGGAAAAACCTCCGCTGGGCACAACACACATGTTCAGCCAGTGGAATTATTATCGTAATAAGGTTACACAGCAGGAATCACAGCGGGGAGGAAAAGAAACCGTCGAGCCACACCGTCACTGACACCTTCGTGACTGGGCGCCGGGGCCTCTGCCAGAAAACACAGTGAGCGAGTGCCCTCGACGCAAAGAAAACACACACACACACACACACACACACACACACACACAGAGAGCTAGAAAAAAAAAAACCACGTTTCAGGTCGTGAACCTCCCTCCGGCGCCTCACAACCCATTTCAGCCCCAGTGCGTCAGTAACAGACTAAGCGGTCAGTGCCGGGCGATGGAGACGTCTCGACTCCGGGACCGCCACCGATCGTCATCGCGGTGCCCCCTTCATGTGTGTTCTACTGGCTGGGACTATATTGTGGCATTTATAAAAAAAAATTTAAAAAAGCCGTTCAGAAATATAAATCATGAAAGGGAGGTTTCTGTTGCTGGAATAAGTGTCTGAACGTATCCATCGGCCACAACTTGGCATGCGAGTTTGAGGTGACGCCTGTTGAAGACATGGAAGACGGTTATTGGAGGTAACGACGTCGTTTAGTTCGGTCCGACATGAAACTGTCGCTACGTCCCCGCTGTTTCATGATTGTACCAATTCTTCCACGGCTTCCATGAGTGGAAGCTTTATACTCGTGAGTGTATTACTTGTTGAAATGCACTGGCAGGTCTGTTAAGAGCTCAAAATTACACACACAGGAAGTGGAAAAAAAAGGTTGTTTTCAATCATCCCCCCTTCGTTGCAGTTGTGGGTTTGACTCCCGTCATCATTTTGCTTTCAAAGATACTGCGAGAAACTTTTAACTGGTTATGAAAACAGACTCGATGTCATACGGATGTCTCGACACGACCTCCGTAAAGTAAACGAGGCCTTCGGGCGAGAAGATTGGCTATTTATTTAGAGATATTCCTAATGTCTCCAAAAATCAACGCAAAATGAAAGTTTCATCGTAGTAACTTTTTTGGGGGTTTTGCAATATAAATGCAAACAAAGAGTGGCGATAATTAGGCTTTTTTAAAAAAAAAAAATTTAATCAGAAATAAAATTATAAAAGAGTAACATGTCGTGTGTTCATGTCGCGTCTCCAAAGACTTTAAATCCTCTTCGGACATCCTCGAGCTCGCAGAAATCAAAGCAGAAGGAGCGCTCGGTGAAAATGACGGACGAGGCTCGGGAATGTTTTTTTTTGGGAATCGCTCTCGTGTGTGTGTTTTATTTATTTTTTTGGAGCGAGTCTCGAACACGGGACGATGAACAGCTCTCGTTCAGCTCTTCTTCTCCGCGGGAAAAGGCTCCAAGGAGAGACGGCTGGCGTGTTTCACGTACACGTCGCCGTCCTCCAGCTTGACTTCGTACACCCGTTGCTGTGAATGAAAATAAAATAAAATCGGATCAAAAAAAAAAAAAAAGGGAAGACGTAAGAGCTGATAACCGTGGAAGCGGTCGCACTTTAATGTGTCAAAACAAGAGGGCCTGCAGTGTATTGAATGTCACTTTACATAAAGACATTTTCTTAAATGGAGCGAACCCTCCTGTGAATAAAGCCTTTTGTTTTTTATGTTTCTTCCGCTGCTTGTTATGTACAAGAGAAACAACCGTTTATGAAAATTATGAATGGAAAAGAGCGCAAGATGGACCGTTTTACTGCATCCAAATAACAAAAGAAAAGATGTACAAAAAGGGGAACATATAATCTAAACTCTGACTCATGAGCTGTGATTCTTTTTCATTACATTATTGCATTTGACACATAGATATTTTGGGGGGTGGAGTAATGTTGTCGCCTACCTGTAAGGACGTCCCGGACTTCCCCGTCCTGAGGTCAAAGTCGTAGTCGTGCCAGGGACAGAAGACCTGCAGGACTCCGTCGGCCTCCTCGATGTCCCCGTCGCACAGAGGACCGCCTGGGACACGCACACAGGAAATAGTTAAATAGCCAAACCTTTTCAAAATAAAATGACTTTTGCTGCCGTCCCCCTCTCGAGATAACGGGATAAATGGATCACATATGCAATATACTGTACATATGTGGAACCATACATATACTGCACATGTGGAACCATACTGTACATGTGGAACCATACAGACTGCACATGTGGAACCATACTGTACATGTGTGGAACCATATACTGTACATGTGTGGAACCATATACTGTACATGTGGAACCATACTGTACATGTGTGGAACCATATACTGTACATGTGGAACCATACTGTACATGTGTGGAACCATATACTGTACATGTGGAACCATACTGTACATGTGTGGAACCATATATTGTACATGTGGAACCATACTGTACATGTGGAACCATATACTGTACATGTGAAACCATACTGTACATGTGTGGAACCATATACTGTACATGTGGAACCATACATATACTGCACATGTGGAACCATACTGTACATATGTGAAACCATAGACTGTACTTGTGGAACCATACTGTACATGTGGAACCATACACAGACTGTACATGTGTGGAACCATATACTGTACATGTGGAACCATACATAGACTGCACATGTGGAACCATACTGTACATGTGGAACCATACAGACTGCACATGTGTGGAACCATATACTGTACATGTGGAACCATAGACTGCACATGTGGAACCATACATATACTGCACATGTGTGGAACCATATACTGTACATGTGAAACCATAGACTGCACATGTGGAACCATACATATACTGCACATGTGGAAACATACTGTACATGTGTGGAACCATATACTGTACATGTGGAACCATACTGTACATGTGTGGAACCATATACTGTACATGCGGAACCATACACAGACTGTACATGTGTGGAACCAGATACTGTACATGTGGAACCATACACAGACTGTACATGTGTGGAACCATATACTGTACATGTGTGGAACCATATACTGTACATGTGGAACCATATACTGCACATGTGGAACCATACTGTACATGTGGAACCATACACAGACTGTACATGTGTGGAACCATATACTGTACATGTGTGGAACCATATACTGTACATGTGGAACCATACTGTACATGTGTGGAACCATATACTGTACATGCGGAACCATACACAGACTGTACATGTGTGGAACCAGATACTGTACATGTGGAACCATACACAGACTGTACATGTGTGGAACCATATACTGTACATGTGGAACCATACACAGACTGTACATGTGTGGAACCATATACTGTACATGTGTGGAACCATATACTGTACATGTGGAACCATATACTGCACATGTGGAACCATACTGTACATGTGGAACCATACACAGACTGTACATGTGTGGAACCATATACTGTACATGTGTGGAACCATATACTGTACATGTGGAACCATACTGTACATGTGTGGAACCATATACTGTACATGCGGAACCATACACAGACTGTACATGTGTGGAACCAGATACTGTACATGTGGAACCATACACAGACTGTACATGTGTGGAACCATATACTGTACATGTGTGGAACCATATACTGTACATGTGGAACCATATACTGCACATGTGGAACCATACTGTACATGTGGAACCATACACAGACTGTACATGTGTGGAACCATATACTGTACATGTGTGGAACCATATACTGTACATGTGGAACCATACTGTACATGTGTGGAACCATATACTGTACATGCGGAACCATACACAGACTGTACATGTGTGGAACCAGATACTGTACATGTGGAACCATACACAGACTGTACATGTGTGGAACCATATACTGTACATGTGGAACCATACACAGACTGTACATGTGTGGAACCATATACTGTACATGTGTGGAACCATATACTGTACATGTGGAACCATATACTGCACATGTGGAACCATACTGTACATGTGGAACCATACACAGACTGTACATGTGTGGAACCATATACTGTACATGTGTGGAACCATATACTGTACATGTGGAACCATACTGTACATGTGTGGAACCATATACTGTACATGCGGAACCATACACAGACTGTACATGTGTGGAACCAGATACTGTACATGTGGAACCATACACAGACTGTACATGTGTGGAACCATATACTGTACATGTGGAACCATACACAGACTGTACATGTGTGGAACCATATACTGTACATGTGTGGAACCATATACTGTACATGTGGAACCATATACTGCACATGTGGAACCATACTGTACATGTGGAACCATACACAGACTGTACATGTGTGGAACCATATACTGTACATGTGTGGAACCATATACTGTACATGTGGAACCATACTGTACATGTGTGGAACCATATACTGTACATGCGGAACCATACACAGACTGTACATGTGTGGAACCAGATACTGTACATGTGGAACCATATACTGCACATGTGGAACCATATACTGCACATGTGGAACCATACTGTACATGTGTGGAACCAATTAAGCACAACCTCATATTCGGTCGTGATTTCCGCATTACGACGAATTCACGTAACGTTACGGCGATAACTTGTCGTGTTTTTGAGTAAACGTGGTTTAACGGGCGGTGCATTGCATCTCAACAGCGAGCTAACGGGGTTATTAATCTCAGCGGTCGACGCCTTTACCGGAATGTGCACAGCGAGCGTCCATGGCGAAGAACTCCCCCTTCACGTAGAAGAGGCAGACGTCAGAGCCGCGGCCGAGCGGGGAGTGCATGAGCCGGCAGCGCTTCGAGGAGAGCACCGCGGCCGGGCCTACGAGTCTCCACGAGCCGCCCTCCGCGTTCCCCTCTCCGTCTCCGGAGCCGGAAGCCATCGTAGTTTTATTGCGCCACGACTCGGCTGCGAAATGCTTCTTTTTTTTTTTTTTTATCTCGCTGGAAAATATTCCATTTTTTTATCCACCGGGGCCGAGCGGTGCGACGGTCAGCGGTGCGGGACTGAAGCTGCCTCCATCCGGGCTGCAGCCTGCTGCCCGCTGCCGGGAGAGCCGGACACACGCGTGACGCACTGGCTGCTCTTTCTGCACGCGAGATAACGAGCGGCGCAGATAATAATATTCCTCACGTGCACACGAGATCGTTAAAAAAACAAACACTGTTTTAAATACACTGATCCACTTGTGTCTGTAGATTTCCCCTAAATTCCCCAAAAGTTACTAATATTAGTATCAGTATATGTAAAAGTTGCCTTTGATATTTAAACACATGTACACTTTTCAGAAAATGTGTAATACAAAAAAGTGACTGCCTTACTGTAAGTAATCAACTGGCTTCATGCTGATACATGTTATACTCTATTAGTGTCATTTTACAAAACATATTTTTAAAGGCTGTGTTCTCTAAATCTGAGCCAGAAGGCTCCACTTTCCAGTTTCTTTCCTCTATATATTCTGAATGTATTAATTTTTTTTACAGAGGGGTTTGTTCAAATATCATTCAGAGCCAACAACATTGTGGCGTAAAATGTCTTTTTTTAATTTTTTTTAAATGGATGTTGACAGTATGTTCTGTTTCTATGGAGTGATACAAAGAGGTATTCAAAAAAACACGTTAACTCTAATATGTCAACAAAATGAAATGAAACAAGAAGTTCAAATTTCCGTTCTGAAAATGTATTTTTAAATTAACACATATTTCACAAGTTAATGCCTCATTAGCATAGAAAACGTGTGATGCACAAAAAAAAAAAAAGAATTGTCTTAATAATCAAATGGGGGAAGTTGGTTAATTAGTGATTTCCCTTAATGTGTCCATCATAATAATTCAGGCTCCATGTTTTATTAGCAACACGCCACAGACACACATTTCATGTTCTTACATTAAAAGCAGTTTGTGACTTTGTTTTATGTTCAAACATTACAGCTCTGCAAACACACCACTCCTCCAGGCTTTCTTGGTTTGAGCACCTTAATACACGGAGCGTAGGACTTCTTGCCAAAGAGTGCGGTGAATGAGGATCATTACTTCTTTTTTTTTAATGTACTGCGCAAGTAGTTCAAACCCATTTTTTAATTATCAATCATAAAGCCTGCGATTGTTCTTACATGGCAGACTCCCTCGCTGCTCCAGACAGGTATTTGGCTGATCCCTTCAGGTTTCCACAGTGCAGGTTAACATTATAACAAGGTGTTCCTGAGCCAGTGTTTTAGTTGTTGAGCTTGCATGTCAAAAGCATGGACAC